>NW_028327755.1:298876-353056 GCF_031878675.1 Megascapheus bottae | reverse complement strand
CTGTTACACTTAGAAGGTCTTTATGCACCCAAAACGATGAAAACAAGTGACTATTACACTGTTACACCCCCAGGAAGAGGGAACAAAGGGATCAAAATTGGTCATCGGAAGTACAAATTAATAAGGCATCAATACAGCCTCTGAAAGCTAACATAATTGGTACTTCCCTTGGCTGTGAAGTAATTTCATTCTTGGTGATAATTTCGATACGAGACCTTTGATAGAGCATGGAAAGAGGCGTAAAAACTATCTTTGTGTGCCCTTTATCCTTTATGCATTTAGTATGGAGTTCTACACTCGCTCGACTTCATACTGTCGGAGGTGGAAGGGGGAGACGGAGGTGGAAGACTGCCACTGAATTTGAATTATGTAGGGAACATAGCCGTGTTGTACTCTCTTGTCAATATCTCCTTCCAGCTGGTGCTGACATAATTAGGCACATCAAGCACAGAAGAAGACATTTTAAATTCAAAGCACTGTTCCAAGTCCTGTGAGTAGCTATGAAAGGTGCCTGAAATAATCAATAACACATGGTAAGGTGTATAGTTCTCCTAGGTTATCCACCCACTTCAGGTCTATTCTAAGACACGAAGAAGTGAAAAGCCAAGGTGTCTAACTTAGCACAGAGTGGCCTTGTGTATAGAGTTCGACTCATTCGAGCATATTGTCTTAAAAATAAAAATATGCATTCAGAATGGAATCTTTCACCACAAGCATAGAGCAGATACATTTTCAGTCCCTGAGCTTGTGACCTTCACTTCTGTGGCCTGTGATATCATACTGCCAACTTTTAGTACAATGGGTATTCATTAATAAAATGTCTATAAATATGCTACTGTTACTCAGTCTGGATACATAAAGGCAGAGTGTCAGTCTGGTTTTATCAGTCAAGCAGAAATCGATGGTACATCATACATCACTTTGTTCATTAGAAATAAATTAGAAGGGAATTAGATTGAAGCTTGAAGTTGACATCAAAAATGAGAGTCATATATAATTATATAATTGGAAGTACAATGGGACTTTTCATACATTTTAGCTTTTGCAAATGTAACTCAGGCTTCTGTCCCTAACTGTCTTGCCTGAATTTTGTCAGCTTCTTCTGTCCTCCCAATTCTTCATCTTTCCAACTTACATTCCCTTACATATCTTTGGCAGAGCAGGTTGCTTATCACTTTTAAATTTATCTTCAGATCTCATCACTTAAGAGTATCAGATGTCACTGTCTAAGAAAAATGTATAAAAGTATTTTTCTTAACAAAGACAATTGTCTCCCAACCAAACCCTTTAGTGTTGGCTGAGATAAATTCACCCACATCAGACGTGTAATTTCTACTGTCCTTCATAAAACGCTCTGTCACAATTGAAAAAGAAGCCATATGGAACAAGGGCTGTAAATACCTTCTTTCAGCATGTGGGGGTATAAATTAATTTGTGATCCAAAAGATTACAATAATCTAAATCGTCGTTTTCAAACTCCAAGGTAGAATTCTAGGCACCTTAGGGTAGTTGACTATGTAGGCCTTTAAATGCTAACACTTTTATTTGTCTACTAGAAAGTATTTGCTATCAGAAGAAAATATATAGTTAGAAAGGGAAAAGGTTTGAAAATTACTGGATTACACACTGGAAAATGGGAATGATGTTGCTGAATAAAAGGCATTAGCAGAAATCACAGTAAAAACCAAGTGGTTAGTGGTAATAAAATGTCTTCTATTTTACAGTATTTGTCAAGACAAAATAGTCTAAGTCATTATCTCGGGTCATCATCTGGGCATATGTATATAGTTTTAAAATGTATTTGTACACATTCTCCATCTGTTCCTTGAAACCAGAAACCAAGTCAAAGCTTATGATGCTAAGGAAATGGTATTTTTATTCTTTCTAATAGATATCAATGCTGGTCTCTAACAATTATAAATTGCTTTGAGTGTGTATGGGTGTGGGAGATGTCATACTAATAAAAATGGGATCAAAATGGTAAAAAAAAAAGCCTTGGGTGGTCATGTTAGGATATGTAAGTCTCCATTAACTGGTCTTATGACTCCATACAGTGTAGTCAGAGAGATTTCTATGGGATTATGCAGCACTTTTCATTTAGAAGCAGCTGCTGTTTCCTGAGATAGAGATAGAGCCAATCACTTATGTATACTACCAAATGCTTTAAACACTTGAAATCTTCATACAGGGATGATGTTTCAGGGTATCCTGCCAACACCAGTTTTTGCAGTACTTTAGACAACAGCAAAAGAAAAAGGAAATTCAGTGCTCTTGGCTATTCACACATCAAGGCACAATGATTTCAAGTTCCAATTATTTGTGGGGTATCTAAGATGGCAGTCGATGTTGCACCGGGTTCTCAGCCTGTGTTCAACACCCAACTATAGCTGTTATCCTTTTCCACAATAGAACTCTTTGCTATTTCCATAAGTGATTCTCCTCTCTGATTAAGTAGAACAATATACATAAGAATCCCCTAGCACTAGATGTCCCTCAGTTGATGAGTGGATCAACAAGTTGTGGTATTTGTACACCTTGGAATTCTATGCTACTGTCAGAAAGAATGGCATCGCCCCATTTGTTAGGAAATGGAAAGACTTAGAAAAAATCATATTAAGTGAAATAAGCCAGACTCAAGGGAACTTAGGCTCAATGGTCTCCCTCATTCGTCATAATCAGTAGAAACCTTGGGCTCTACTAGCAGAGATCTGCAATACAGCAAAATCTTGATACATAAGGCCATATAATGTGAAGCTAATTGAAAGGACCTCCAGGATATTGAAACAAAAGCCATATAATGAATGATTGTTGTCCTTAATGTACTATGTTGTCTCTCATCTCCTTGGCTGTCCCTTGGTTATCTCATATTGTTATAGTATCTCACTTTGTTACCTGATATATGGGATATATTTGTATTTGGTTATTTGAAATTGGATAGGGAACGGGGGAAAACAAGATGAGGGGTGGGGGTGAGGGGAGGGAAATGGGGACCAAGGCATGTGAAAGGGTATCAATGTATGGGAATTAATGCACCATCTATCTGGCAAATATCATGTAACCCTTCTATTAATTATAATAAAAAATATATGAAAAAAAAGAATCCCATTTGGTATACTCAGCTGGTATTTGTCTGATATACTCAGCTTTTGCACAGCTCATTTTCTAACCTGAAAAGAGCTTCTCTTGCAAGCAATCTAAACACTGATAACAGATTGAAGCCTAATCTGTCTCATGCCTAACCTCTGCCTGCTTTCACTACCCTCCAAAAACACACTTTCATACGAGGAAAAAGTAACTTTAATTTTAGATGATTCCAACTGTCTTAAGGTTCCACCAGGTTACTGCTGGCTTGTTTTGAAGCTGATTGCTTCATTACTGCTTTCAGGGGAATTAATATCAACTGCCTGCTTGCTGTCTTGTTACTATCTTTAAAACTTCTTGATTTGGGCCCCTGATAGAAAGACACCCAATGATGGGGCAGTGATTTCTCTATCTTCCCGTAAGTGTCTGATATCATTAATATAATTAATGAGGTGACCAGGGAGCTGGACTCACTTGTCACTATTAGACAGCTAATATAATAATCAAGACTCGTGTGGACAAAGTATGAGAACAAAAACCTTTCTGCTCCCCTCCTTTGTCAAGCTGACAAATGACCTATCCTAATATGGGCCTCTTTTAATAGTAAATATTTTATAAACACAAATGCTAAGGAAACAACAAGACAAGTTTATTCCACTTGGAATGACATATATACAAGGCCAGAAACCCAGCTCTAGGAGTTCCAACAAGTGGAGTCTTGCCACTTACCTCAATTTCCCAAATAAAGAGCAGAATGGTGCTGAAGGGCAAGAAGAGCAGACTTACTATGCAATGTGAGTACAGAGTAATGTAGGAAGAGACAAAGTAAATACTTCAGTTAACCTTTACAGAGATGAACTTTAGGTTGAAATATAGGAAGAACTGAGGCAGAACACTAGGGGTATGTATAATTATTCAACTGTCTCAGATAAAGTTGGGGATAGTATCTCAGGAACTACCAGGGAGGACCTGGGCTCAATAAAAAGTAATTTATATATGAATGCATGCTTTATTTTCTCCAGGGGTTCACTCTCCTAGGAATTAATGTAAAAGAAATAGTAATAAATTTCAACAAAATAATGTTAGATTGAGTGATGTGTATCTCAGTGTATATAAAGAAGCAAAGGAAGACAGCAAACTAAATGTCCAAAGAATAGGACAGATATAAAATGGCATCTGAAATACTAGTTTAAAATTTTATTCATTTATATGTTATTTTTCATTTTTGTTGAGTTTATTGAAGTTTTGTTTTTGTTTTTGTCTTGCCAGTTCTAGAGCTTGAACTCAGGGCCTGAGCCCTGATCTTGGGCTTTCTCAAGGCTAGCACTCTACCAATTGAGCTGCAGCACTACTTCCAGCTTTTTCTGTGTATGTCATACCACAGCTTCATGCATACAAAGCAAGCACTCTATCACTAGGCCATGCTCCTGGCCCTAATTAGTTCTTTACATATTATGGTTACTAACTTTTGGTCTGGTAATTCACAGACTGTATCTACCTAGAAGAAAGGGGATGCTAAAAACACAACAAACACAGGCCTAAAGGTCAGTAAGAGGGACAGTACAGTGGGAGAAGGGAAAGATCATTGTGGTATATAAAAACTGAGAGAAGAAAAAAGATATTATAAAGGGGTATCATGGAATTAAAGAGCTCTTATTCACACATAAATCCTTCCAAGGGTATCCTGTAACATCACTTCCCAACATCTTCAACATCCTTTCAGTCTCTGAAGGATACAAGTTTACAGAATGCAAGCATGGGTGTCCACCAGGGAGATGTGGGAATTTTATTTCACCTCTGTGGACTTCAGCAAGCTGCTAGATATTCCAGAGATGTAAATTCCACGTGCAAGCCACTTCATGCACTAAGCATGCATTCGTAGGCATTAATTAAGCTGCATTAAGTCAGTCAGCTCAAATAAGGCTGGACATTAACAAGATGGACTGGATCATTTTCAGAAGTTGCTTTCTGCTCCCATTAGCAGACTGATTATACTCTAGCTCTCATTCAGGGGCATGTCACCAAACTGTCTACCAAAAGGTACATTACAAGAATGCAAAATTTTAAACACTGAATATCGGAGGAAAACACGCTTTTTTACCTCTTCAGCAAAAGTGGTAATCAACACGAATGTTTACTGTTTGGAACTGCTGAACCTACAATATGTATGTGGATGGAAATGCAATGTCCACAGGATCTGTTTGGAATGTACTAGCTATTACACTGCAAACAAAATAACTTCTTATTTAAAATGTATCCCACATGCTCAGAATCCATCCCGATCAACACACTGAACTATAACTTATGATCCAGAAATGAAATTATGTATCTGACTTGGTTACCTGGTGTATTGTATATATGTTTATTTGCTTATTTGAAATGGGGAAAGGAATTGAGAAAACAAGATGATTGGGAGGGGGTAGGAGAAGGGAAAGGGGGCAAAACATGAGAAAGAGTATCAAGGTTGGAGAAGTAATGTCCCCACTACCTGACAAATATAACTGTATCCCCTCTGTACCTTATCCAGACAATAAAATATAATAAAAAAATCTTTAAAGGATAAAAAAAGAAATGATGGACACACTCCAATTAAAAAAAACATTTCATAGAACACAACTCTTATTCATTATGCATCTACCAATGCTTCAGAAAAACACTGAGATCACTGAAAACTCTTCACAGAGAGCCTTGATCTACTTCACCAAACAACACAATGTAGGTGAATTAAAGAGAAACTATAGGCAACCTTTTATGACTTATATAACAAGTTCCTGGAATAACTTCAAAAGTTAACTGTACAAAAATAAAATGGTTAATGTTAAATACTAGCTCTAAGATTTAAAAGATTTTAAATTCCTTAATATTTCTGATTCATATCTTTTTCATTCATATATGTATTATTTACCTATTATATATATCAGACACTATTTCAGGCTCTGGGACTACAGAAATGAATAAAAGATACTACAATCTCTGCCTTTATATTGTTTTAATTTTAGAGTGCAAACTTAGCTAACTCAGCAGTCCTGTGCAGCTGAGTGACAATGGACATGTACAAATTTTATTTTCTGTAGGACAATTTTTTGCAAATTATCTCTTTTCATGGTATTCTGAGAGCACACTCATTGAAAATGGTAAAGTAGTTGAGCTCCAACCATTTAGCTTCAGGATCAATTTCTCAGAGGAAAGCTGAATTGGAATGAAAGAATACGGATACTGAATTTCTCACTATAAGCATATATAAGCTAATTTCCATTCATAAGGACCAAGAATGTTTTCCTCCCCATTTCTGTAACTAGGGCAACAGCCATTTTGAACTGTAGTAGAGGGCATAATGGAAACAAAAAAAGTAGAAAATTCTATTTAAGTAGAAGTTGCAGCATTTGAGTATAAACTGTATTTGCCTGGCTATCTATCTACATAAATATTCTCTGAAGGAGGAACAGAAACAGATCCCACCACCAACCATACACAAGGACGTTACAGAAGTCAATAGATGGAGCAAGCAAGGTGATACACTTTATAAAAAGAACCCATGGCTATATAACTGTCTGTTCCAATATATTTTCTTATCTCTGATTTTTATGTGTGGGAGGAAGGCAAGGAGGAATCAAAGCTTGCAAGGAGAATTTTAGCTAGGTATTTTGCTAATTTAACGTTCAGCATCTGGTCCACCTGCTGCTGAGCACAAGCTACAAGCAATCCAACACTGACCATGAAATGCTTACTGAAAAATAATGAAGACTTGACTTTTGACTGAAATTCTTTGCAAGTGAATTAACAACATTCAGGCTTATTAAAACCAGTCAATAATTAACCACACTTTTGCTTTTGAACTATTTTAACAGATGGCTGCTTTATGTGGTTTCATATATCTCCTAAGCTCACAAACGTTTGCATTTTCTTTATGTCTTAAAAAATAACTGCTGTGGGTTTTTCATTCTTATCCTCTTAAGCACTGAAGTTTCTCATATGAAATTTTAGTCTGGACCTTTTCTGTTTTACAGTGGTAAGAGAAGAATAAGTTACTAATTAACTATAAAGTAATTTTCAACATATTCTTTGGAAATTCAAATTGACTGAGGAAAATACTACACTTATTTCTTGGGCTGAAAAATGTGAGACTTTGCCAAGCTAAGTGCTTGCTTATGCATGAAAAATTTAAATTAGAAAAATTTGATGCAATGACAGGTCGTCTTCCAATAGCAACATGACTTTTTATTATTTTTCTGGAGGTACTGTAGGATAAAGTTTTCTAATATTCCCTGCAAGATGCACACAATCCTAAATCTAGGAGTCCTTGAAGAATGCCATAGTTCTATATGGCACATCATACCCATATGGAATTTATGCCAATTAGTAGATATTTTCTTTTCCTTTGTCTACCAAAATCCACTTCTAGAAATACTGGAAAGAAGTTTTTCCTCTCATTCAGAAGCTTCCTTTTAATCAAAGACAATAACTTCTATATGAAAGGAAGAATAAGGTTTGGCCTATGAGAAGAAATATAAAGGCTTGTATTGGGGAGAAGTGCCAAAGTAATTACAATATTCATAAAACTTCTCAAAACATTGGTGACAGGTCCAAAACTAATTACCGATTGAAGAAGCAAACTAGACTATATACAAACTAGTTTGATAGTTCTATAGGCAATCAATAACACTGCAACCAATGTGGCCTGAAGTCTTCAAAGACAGAGCCTATTCTTATGGTCCCTAAATAAACACAAAGTCTGTTTCGGTAGATTAACTGCATTAAAGATTCTAAATTCCAAATAGCGGTTATATCACATCCATGGTCTTTGCCCAGAAGTGTGTAATCCTCTCCCATTCGGACTGTAGGCTTGACCATGTGACTTGCTCTAGCAAATAAGATACTAGTCTATGTATCCCAAGTACAGGTTTTTTAAAGTATGCATATTTTTGCTTTCTTTCTTTTGTTAATGAGCTGACTCATTCCTAGATCCTTACTATGACCAAAATAAAGTGAGCTAATATTGTATGAGTGAGGGATATGAAAGAGATGGAGTGAAGCTGAGTTGTCCAAGCTAATATCATTCTAGTCTAGGCTCCTTTGTTAAACTGTCAACTGACAACAGATATGTAAGCTAGCCCAACTTGGATTACCTTCATCCTACACTGTTATATATCCACTGAGATAACACATAGACTCATGATAATAATGTGAATATTCTAAATCTCTTCATTTCATGATTATTTGTTACACAGTATTTTAACAGCAACAAGTAATAGGATTGCATTTGGTTACATTCTGAAAACTTTGTTAGATTCTTACTAAAAAACATTTTTTTGACTGAATAGGCTGAGTAACTGAACACAATAATCTTACCCGTTCTTTTCTCCCCTCAGTACTTGTAAAGGAAATGCTTTATAGCTTTGATAATTTCCCTATAATTATGACTGCTTGCATTTAGGTATGATATACATATTAATCAAACTTACTTATGGCCCTTATTCAACTTCCATGTCAACATTTTAAACTGTTACTTAAAAGTAGTCTTTAGACCAGAAACGAAACATCATCCTAAAAAATTAATGTTTCATTTGGAAAGTAAACTATCCTTAAGTGATGGGTAAACAATTTAAAAGGCAAATCCTACTCCAGCATATGAAACAGCTTACTCAGGCAGTCTTTGGCTACTAAATTTCTCTTTACATATTTTCAGTAATAGCTAGGTGGAAAATGAGAATCAGTCAATCTAATTATTTATTGTGTTAGAACTCAAAGATCATTCTATAGGTATCCTTCATTTCTTTTTGTTTCATATATTTTTATTGTAATTAATAGAAGGGTTACATGATATTTGCCAGATAGATGGTGCATTAATTCCTATACATTGATACCCTTTCATATGTCTTGGTATCCATTACCCTCCCCCTCACCCCCACCTCTCATCTTGTTTTCCCCCGTTCCCTAATCAATTTCAAATAACCAAATACAAATATATCCGATATATCAGGTAACAAAGTGAGATACTGTAACAATATGAGATAACCAAGGGACAGCAAAAGAGATGAGAGATAACATAGTACCATAAGAACAGCAATCATTCATTATATGGCTTATGTTTCAATATCCTAGAGATCCTTTCATTTAGCGTCCTACTATATGGCCTTTTGTATCAAGGTTTTGCTCTATTCCAAATCTCTGCTAGTAGAGCCCAAGGTTTTTACTGATTATGATAAATAAGGGAAACCATTGAGCCTAAGTTCCTTTGAGTCTGGCTTACTTCACTTAATATGATCTTTTCTAAGTCTTTCCATTTCCTAACAAATGGGGCAATGTCATTCTTTCTGACAGCAGCATAGAATTCCATTGTTTGCACCTTCTATCTGGCAAATATCATGTAATCCTTTTACTAATTACAATACAAAAAATTTTTTAAAAAGTTTAAAAGAATGGCCTATAGACACATGAAGAAATGCTCAACATCTCTGGTCATAAAAGAAATGCAATTCAAAACAACTCTAAGATTCCACCTCACTCCAGTTAGAATGGCCAGGATCAGGAAAACGAATAATAACAGATGCTGGAGGGGATGTGGCCAGGAGGGATCACTACTACACTGTTGGTGGGAGTGCAAACTCCTTCAACCACTATGGAAAGCAGTGTGGCAGTGCCTCAAAAGGCGAAACATAGGACTCCCCTATGACCCAGCAATTCCACTACTTGGCATTTACCCAACCATCCAGAAACAAGGACATACTAAACCCACTAGCACAACAATGTTCATTGCAGCACTATTCACCATAGCAACGATATGGAACCAACCTAGATGCCCCTCAGTTGATGAGTGGATCAACAAGTTGTGGTATTTGTACACAATGGAATTCTATGCTGAGATCTGCAATAGAGAAAAATCTTGATACATAAGGCCATATAGTATGAAGCTAATTGAAAGGACCTCCAGGACATTGAAACAAAAGCCATATAACGAATGATTGTTGTCCTTAATGTACTATGTTGTCTCTCATCTCCTTTGCTGTCCCTTGGTTATCTCATTGTTATAGTATCTCAATTTATTATCTGATATATTGAATTTCTTTGTATTTGGTTATTTGAAATTTGATAGGGAAGGGAGGAAAACCAAGACAGGTGAGGTGTGTGGGGGGGGGGAGCGAAACGGGTACCAAGACATGTGAAAGGGTATCAATGTATGTGAATTAATGCACCTTCTATCTGGCAAATATCATGTAACCCTTTTACTAATTACAATAAAATAAATAAATAAATAAAAGAAAAAGCATGTGCACTGTTTTGCTTGCAGGCATAGAAATTACATTATTCACAAAATATTTTCTACATAGTAGGTAGGGTAGCTACACTGGACCTGAAAGGGCAGGGACAATTAATATGGATGAAACAGTGCTGTTTCATTAACTTTCTACCTTATTGTTCATTTATTTCTTCAAATTTTGGGTTTGTCTGAGAGATGAGAGACTCTCTTCTCTCTTTGATCATATCAGAATAAAAATAGATATTGGTCTGGAGGTGTGGCTCAAATACTAGAGCACCAGACGTGCAAGCAAGCTGAGCAAATATGAAGCCATAAGTTCAAACCAAGTATTTTCTAAAATCATCATCATCATCAATAAAAATAATAAATAGCATAAGCTGGGGACAAGGCAGAAAAGTTCATGAAATGTTAATTTCTAATTAATCAGCAAAAAGAAAAAATTCAGAAGTGGAGATGTGGCTCAAGTGGTAGAGCATGGAATAGTTGAAATAGCCAAGTGAGAGCTCAAGGTCCTGAGTTCATGTCCCAGTGGTGCTTCTCTTAATCAAATATGAATGCACACATATGCACAGGACTGCCAAATACTCAGCTCACTCCCTCCAGCAGCTCCTGAAACCTGTTATTAATTTGCAGGTTTGAAGTCTATAGCAACTCCACATCTCTTAGGCACCTTATTTCAAAGAGGATTGAACAGAGGGACCAGGAAAAGACTTAATTAACTAGGGCAGTATTTCTCGAGATATTTGTTGTTGACATTGCAAAAGGGACAACATATTATATTTGATTTCCCATTTTCAAAGCAGAAGGAAAGGCAATCCACAACATAGGAAACATTTCACTTTCCTTCCTATTTTAATCAATCTTGAAAGAAAGACTGGGGTGGGAACACTTAAAGCATAACTGCGGTTATTGAAAACCCCAAGAATGATGAACTTCATGCATATGATGTTGAAATAACACACAATGAATTGTAGGCCCTCTGAACGGCAGTGAAATTTACAACTCCTTTCCTCTGTTCCAAAATAAAAAAAGAATTTCTATCTTCCCAGCAAGTGGTCTCCAAAATAAATGCTGTTCTCACACCCATGAGCAAAGAAATAACTTGGGGCAAGAAAGCACAATGTGTTTTTATTTACAAATTATATACATCACATCACTTTACTAACATGCTGCCAAATATAAAAATTGAAAAATAAACTGTATGAGATATAAAATGCATAGCATATTAGGCATCTCAGTATTTTCCCCCACATTACCTGTTCCACATAACTCAAATACTGACTATGATGATGTCTCGTGCATAACTATAAATTTCTACCTCCCTAAATATCCCTTCCACACAGCTCAAAACAAAAAACTTGAAGACAACTCTTATTGCTGGCATGCCTCTTTTAGAGAGCCTAAAAGGACAGAAATAAGTTGAGACCATAAATGATGCTCTCAATTTGGGTAGGTACGATACTAACTGAGTGCTTTCCAGGTGTGAGGCATTGTAATGTCTTGTGTTTAATTTTCCCCAAAACTCCATGTGGTAGATCATCTTCCCAGTTAACAGCTAAAGAAACTGAGGACTAATGTACCTTAGAATTGGCTAGTTAGAAAACAGTAGCAAACTGTGTAAGAATCCTTTCTTGACTGAATTTATTCTGGGTCCATGGCCTGCCAGAGAGAAGCTTTGGATTCCCAAGGGGATCCTTAGCAACATGGGAAGGAGGGGGAAATTTGGGTTGTCTGGAGGCACAGGGAGATGTCAGGGTTCCTCTCATCTTTTGGTAGAAGCGAGGGATGCTAATATTCTGACGTGGACAGGACAGTCCAAGAACATACCCACAGTGCTGTGGAAGGAGAATCAAGAGGTATCAGAGATGAATGACGAGCCAGATATGTTCATCACAGTGCAATTTGTAATAGCGGAGTAGTCCAAGACTCAATAAATTACAGTGTATCTAGTCAAGATACAAGTACAAGTCAAAGATTTGATACCCATCTTTTCAGAATGTGTCGCTGGCAGCATTTTATTTCGTTTTATTTTCTGACATCAAGTTCTTTAATAATAGAAAAGAAAGCACCAGGTGTTTCTCACCAGGTGCCTTTGCAATGGCAGCAGAGTTCACTGGTATATTTTTTTCAGAGCCAAAATAACATCTACTATTCACATTCCCTACCTTTAAAGCCTCATTGTTTCACTATGATTCAAAAGTGAAGTTACTCACTCCCGCCCACACAGCAAGAACAATACGATCACGACACCGAACTGAATAAATGCTTGAAACTTCATAAATACTAAGTATCACATCTCAGAATGTCTTATGAGTAGAAATCATTATGATGCTGTCTGCCATATAATTTATCATCATCATCATCATCATCATCATCATCATCATCATCGTTTGGGTTTTTGTTCTGGTACTGGTGATGGAACTCCATCACCTGAGCCATACCACCAGTCCAACATTTTGCTGGTTAATTGGAAATGAAGAATTTTCTGTTTGGACTAGCTTCAAACTGATCCTCCAGGTCTCAGCATAGTGAGTAGGTAGGATTTCATATGACAGCCACTGGTGTCTTGCTTTATTAGAACACACTCTAACAAATTACCCTTTATTTTACTGACCAGTACCTCATAGTGACCTGGAAAAAAATACAACTAAAATGGCAGAAAACCTTCAAAAATACCATGAGATTTATATCGGCCAAAAAAAACTGCTAAGAAAAAGTTTATTCCCCAATACAGATGAAAAATTTGACCTACAGTAGCAAGAAAAACAACAAAAAAGAAAGAGCTGGACAAACACAAAATGGAGAAAGAAGATAAGAATTGTGATTTCTTTCAAAATTATAATGATTAAATAAAATAAAATTTGCTTATTTTCATCTTCAAGGAATCCAAATGGTTTACATTATATCTAGCATACAGACTATTACTAAATAATAACAGTTAACAATATCACAAAGTATAAAGGTTTTCAGAAACATAAAAATGTTAGAAGGTATTTCAGATACTTCTTTGATTCAAATTAGAGAAGATATATCTAATTATGCCATGATATCAAAAGGAATGCTGTATAAACTAAGTAAGCAAAGATATTTGCCAGTAATATTAAAAGTAATTCCTGAATGTTTCTCAAGTATGTGAAATACAGAGAAAATCAATGCCTAGCATGACAGTGCCACTTGTCAAAACAGTCTGTTAATTATCTTTATCATGCTCATGGCAAAATAGGATACTGTTGGATAAATAACATCTTCACATAATTTAAATCCATGCTATGTTTTATTAATTTAGATCCTCCGTTTACCCAAAGAGGGGGTGGAGATGACTGGCTACATCTTCTGTTGCAAATATACACAAAGCCTTATTTGCAATGGAACAAAAACACGAATTTAGAATTGGATTGACGAATGTCCAAAACCCAACTCTACTACTTCAGTGCCTGTCTTTGCACAAATTACATAATACTACTGACCTTCCGTGTCTCTATACATTAAAAATAAACAGTGCCAATAATCAGATCCCTCGAAGGGTCCGGTAAGAAAAACAATGAGATGTTATTTGTGAAGTTCTGGCAACACAGTAGGGATTTGATTGCTGTGATTTTTTTTTATCTCCTTCCCATTTTTACCTTTCTTTCCTTGCTTTCATACCTAGATCTTCACAAGGCAAGTTGATCTGGAGGGAAAACAGAAAGAAGGAAGAAATAAAGGGGGGGAGAAGGGAAGGAGGAATAGAGGGAAGGAATGGAGGGAGGGAGGTAAGAAGACAAAGAGGAATTCATCTTACCAGAGGCTTACACCTGTAATCCTAGCTACTCAGGAGATTTAGATCTGAAGATGGAGGTTGGAAGCTAGCATGGGACAGGAAAGTCTGTGAGACTCTTTAACCACCAAAATTCAGACGTGGAGCTGTGGCTCAAGGGGTAGAACTACAAGGAACAGAGCTATGTCCCTAAGTTTAAATCCTAGTGCCAGCACCAAAACAAAGAAACTCACCTTAAATTCAAAGAATGTTCTAGGGGAAAGGAACTGTAAACAGCAACAGGCTCAAATCCCCTGATTATACAGATTGTGAAACTGAGACCACATCAGGATCATTCTATAGAAACATGCATGCGCAGGGACCATTTCCTCTTATCCTCCAGAAATGACTAAAACTAGAGGCCATTGGGAAAAAAAACCCTTCAACTTCCAGGGCTCAAAGGGCTGATTGTTCCATGGCCACAAAGTTCCCTTTTACCCAGTTTATACAAGATGTGGAAGGTGGTAAACTAGGAGTTAAAAAAAGTAAGCAACATTTCTTTTCTGGACTGTCCTATGTCCTTGTGAGAATTGCATAAACAAGCTTGAGGAGTGACTGCAGAGAACACCCCTTGGACACAGCACAAAGGCTCCACCTTCAACCTCAGAATGAAGAGGAACTTTTCAAAAATGCTATCTGAATCTTAAAAAAGCAGATCAGAAATGCAGTCTCTTCTTACAAAACGTGAACCATATAACATTTCACTTTGCAAGCTTTCATCCCAAGAATTTTATTCTCCACTGGTGAAATCACACAGGTAAAATTTTGAAATAGGGTTTTAAAAAAACCTATTGCATTTCCTTTTAAGTTCTTCATCATTCATGCTGCTGTGTCATTTTCTTTATAGTTGCAACAGAATCTGATGAGCTCTTGCATTCTAATTCTCCTAGAGCTTCACTCCAGTGGACTTAGGGTTTTGCAACAAAGAAAAAGGTTAATCTTTGCTCAGTAGATCTATTCATAAATTATTCTTTATATTCCAATAAATACTTGGCAGTTTGGGGAAGAGAAACTTCAATCATGACAAAAGAAAACAAAATTCAGTGCTATTCAGAGCCATTACTTAGACTTTGAAGATTAGTTTTTACCAATCACATTGGTGAGTGATATAGTTTATATTAAAAACCACATAAAATATTCTCTTAATTCACAGAGTAAAACTCCCAAATATAGGTTAACTCCTAAAGAAGGTGATATCGTGACATCACAGAATGGAAGGCCATCTTTCTTCTATCATATACTTATAGATGTTGGTATGTGCACCCTGTTTTTTCTTTCTGGCTCTACCACATTCTCAGATGTCTAAGTCTTGATAAAAAGTAGTCACAGATACTCAAAGGAAAAGGACTATCTAGCTAAGGAAAACTAGAAAAAATTATATCCAGAGCTCTTACCTTTCCTTTATTCTGATTACAAACCTGAACTCAGAAATGTGAGCTTGGTGAGTCCCAAAAATGTTGGAAAGGGTTGATTACCCCCATCGGAGCAAGGATTAAAACCAAGTCCTATTTTCGTTGTATTTTTTTATTCAGCTCCCAAACTTTTCAATGTGCCTTGCTCATTTATAATCTCCTATATTTGAAATTGAAAGAGCAGTTGTTAAAAGCTTAGTTCCATGGTAGGTGTTCTTAAAATGTATTCTATCCTCTATAATGATGTGGTGGCTTAGTTACTCTATTATGGTGTGTTTATCATTGAGAAAACAGAGTGTAAAGAAATTAAATAAGCCCAGAGTTGAGTCAGTGGACCAGAAAACCTGAACTCTTAATCCCTCTGCTGTATACCACAACCCTCCCTATAATCCATATGCAAATGAGTACCCAATTCAATTCAACGAATATTTCAGAGCAATTTATACTTAAGAAGACATTGTACTTTATGAGAATGAAGGATAGAAATATTAGAGGACTTGCCTGAAATCTCAGAACACTTTCACAAATGTCCATACTAGAACTCAAGTACTAAACATTGGGCCTGAAGAGAAAGCAAGAAGACAAGTTGAAAGAGAACAACCTCTGGAAATGAGACACATTGGTCCTCAGAATCCAGGCCCATCACATCCAATGTATGACACAGGACTAAAGTGAACCTTACTTATTTTACATCCCCACCAATTAACTAAATTAAATATTAGGTACTGCTCTGCAATTTTATAGAACTTTTTACTTTGTTTAACACATTCTAGTCTTCTTCACTGCAAATGAAGTAGATACTCCTCTTAAAAACAATGTGAACACAGTAGTGGTACTTGCCTGTAAAACAAGCTTTTGAAAGGTGAGACGGGAGGATCATGAATTCAAGGGTCACCCTGGACTACATTTTGAAATCCTCTCTAAAAACCACAAAGGAAAGAAAAAGAAAATATGGTTTCAGAAATATAAAAGCCACATATAGTTTTTCAGATAAAATAAGGGACACTCAACTAAATTGGAATTTCAGAACCAATTTTTCAGTTCAAGGATGTCTTAAATATTGCATGTTTATCTAAAATTAAAATTTTACTGGGCAGTTCATATATGTTTGCTAAATAGGGCAACCTAAAAATGGCTGTGCTTGAAATAACTAAGAATTTCTTGGAATATCATTCAAAACAGAACAAAAATTTCTTCCTCCTAGAAATTAAAATATCTTAAGATGTCAATAACAAAAAAACCCATAAGGAAAAGAAAGGAAGGACTGTGAAACTGATTTCCCTTGGGACACATAGCCACTGTAATTATCAGAAGCATTTGGAAATGACCCATATATTGCTTAGAAATTTTGATCAATAATACTTCTAATCTTTTGCCCATTCTCCTCAAGATTTAATTTTTGGAATCCTATTTATTCAAAAGATGTTAGACATTGTCATTTTATTGGTTTATTTCCACCTGTGAACTTTGAACCATAATGGAGACTTTTGTTTTGTGTGGTTTGCTCTCCTCTCTTGACCTACAAAGGAGGACATGGAGATCAGAACAGATGCTCCAGCGCACAATGTCCAGACTCGGAGCACAGATTTATTTCCTCCAAATCAGTTTTGTTCAGTGAAGTTTCCCCAGACTCTCAACCACTGCCAAGGTTAATGTAGGCCCTGACTCTGCCTGCTGATTCATATTAATTAAGACAATCAATGATCTTGTTTCATACAGTGTCTGTTTTTAATATAACCTATTTGATGAGGCTGTATTAAATTAGGAGAAATATGCACTGGCATTCTGGCATGCACTTTTCCTAATTATCTCACAGCTCTCATTCAGCAGTGAAATTAGACTGTGGTTATCACGGTTAATGGAAGCCCATAGCTCTTAGCTAAGTGATCTCCTCCAGTGGAAAGTCATCGTTTCTTGCTCCTGGCTACATAAACATGATTGTTCTATCTAAGCAATCCCCTGTGGCTGTGGATGTGAATGTTTTAACAAAATATTCTCCTTTAGAGCTAAAGGATGGCACCTCATTTCTATAAGTAGGAGGATAACAAGATTGGAATGGGAGGACTGTGAAAGGAAAAGTTACCCAATAACAGAAGTGAGACAGGAGAAGCAGTTTTCAAGGGTGTGCAGGAAATAGGAAGCCTGACCTGGTAGTTAGGTGTTCAGGTTCAAAAGAAATCCTTTATATGTTCCCTTATGCTTCTCTTGAGTTCTACATCACCTATCTCGCACTGCCCATTTTTCTTTTAAGAACTCAGTAGAATCTTGGTCCAAATGAGGACTTACTCTTCTGTGTGCCTATCCACTCTTTTCAATCATTCACTTACTAAGTGCCTACACATCCCTCACTAGAATGAAACCAGTCACTTCCTGCATGAAACATTAATCCATAAGCCAGGCAGCTCCACAAGTTAATTTAAGTCAATCATTACAAATTGTAAATACACTAAGAATTTTTAATGGATTGATTTGATACAAAATGATCTGGCAAAACAATTTTTGAAAGAGGGACAACATCTGGGCTGAAACTGTTGTGATTACAAACATTCAGTTATCGGAAGAACTAAGAAAAGAAAATGAGCCCGTGAAGGAATATTACTCATGAAATCCTGAAGCAGGACCCTTTCTTATTCTAGAAACCACGCCAAAGCTAGAGTATGAGGAGTCATGCAGAGAATACAAGAGAGACTGATTATAAGCTTCCACCAAAGGAGACTTTTGCCTTCCCATGTTCCTTCTACCAGTGGACCCTGAAAAGGGGTTGACAGCACATCATTCCCCTGGCCTACTGGACAAATATGTAACTTAAAAGGAAGTAATGACACAGTGCTTATCTTGTATTACTGACTATGCCAGTGAGGATGCCTGGATCAAATAGAAATGTTAGAAAGTTGAGCCAACTGTACTTGCATTTATTTAAATGGACTATGAATTCCAGTTTTATCTGTGAAAACAGGAAGCCAGTCCATTTCTGAAAGACTTGCTGTTTACAGTAGGCAGTGTTTGGTAAGCTATTTTCACCAACAAGACACTGCT
The DNA here is from genome assembly GCF_031878675.1 of Megascapheus bottae. Taxonomy (NCBI): domain Eukaryota; kingdom Metazoa; phylum Chordata; class Mammalia; order Rodentia; family Geomyidae; genus Megascapheus; species Megascapheus bottae. The sequence goes on along the minus strand of NW_028327755.1, from coordinate 334,473 downwards.
CATATATTTCCACTTCTTTAAGACTTACAAACATTCAGAGTTGATTTATTTGTTTTCATTCTAAAGATAAAAGACTCAGGAACAGATATAGCAATGAACTAAAATTGGGAGTATTAGTGTTTGAACCCAAGGCAATCAAGTCCAGAATACATATCCTTAATCATGATTACTAGCAGCCAAAATTCATCTTGGGAAGCTAATCAAACCATTAAGATGCATCAGTATTTAATGCACTGAGATGTCAGCAAGATATTTGACATGTCAAAGAGTATACTTGCCCTGAATATACATTAGGTAGAAGATATGAAATATATCTTTAATGAATTTCCATATCTCTGCTTTCTTAGTTATAAGAAAAGATTATCTAGTCACACTTCAAATGGTTCCACTGTTGCTATAGAAACTGCTTTCCTTTAAGTTTTTGAGGTGACTGTCAGCTTGTAAAACACTCAGTGCTAGCAGCAACACAGCACTAATGGATGGCTTTAGGAAATTCTAATTTCCCCCAATGTTCTCCATCCTCTTACTTGTTTTCCCCAAATCAACTTACATATGGAACCTAATGAGAATCAGTGTACTTGCTAGGCAAACATAGTTGTAAATCAAACTGTGGGTCTCAGGCCAGGGCATAACCCTGGGAAGACCTCCCAAGATCCTTCTGTAAATGACCTATTTCCCCTGAAGTTTCTGGGTCTCTGAAGGAGAAAGAAGAGGAGAAGGAGGAAGGGAGGGAGGAAGAAGAAAAGGAAAAGGAGAGGCTTCAGCGTGGAGGAGAAGGAGGAGGAGGAGGAGGAAGAGGAAATGAAGAAAAAAAAGAAGAAGAAATTTACACACCTTTATTCAGCAGTGTTAAGAGCTTATTCGCTACCTTCTCTTTCTTCTGTCTTCAATCCTCCACTTCCAGCACACAGGGGGACTTTACCTCTCTCCTCACATTTCTATTCCAGATCCAGAACACTATTTCTTCCCCCCTTTTTGCTTTTCCTGCCACCTCATTTTTATTTATTTATTTTTTTTATTATATTTATTTTTTTATTGTAATTAGTAAAAGGGTTACATATTATTTGCCAGATAGAAGGTGCGTTAATTCACATACATTGATACCCTTTCACATGTCTTGGTACCCATTTCCCTCCCCCCCTACACCCCCCACCCGTCTTGGTTTTCCCCCCTTCCCTATCAAATTTCAAATATCCAAATACAAATAAATTCAATATATTAGATAACAAAGTGAGATACTATACCAATATGAGATAACAAGGGACAGCAAAGGAGATGAGAGACAACATAGTACATTAAGGACAATAATCATTCATTATATGGCTTTTGTTTCAGTATCCTGGAGGTCCTTTTAATTAGCTTCACATTATATGTCCTTATGTATCAAGATTTTGCTCTATTGCAAATCTCTGCTAGTAGAGCCCAAGATTTCTACTGATTATGACGAATGAGGGAAACCATTGAGCCTAAGGTCCTTTGAGTCTGGCTTACTTCACTTAATATGATTTTTTCTAAGTCTTTCCATTTTCTAACAAATGGGGCAATGTCATTCTTTCTGACAGCAGCATAGAATTCCATTGTGTACAAATACCACAACTTGTTGATCCACTCATCAACTGAGGGACATCTAGGTTGGTTCCTTATGTTTGCTATGGTGAATAGTTCTGCAATGAACATTGTTGTGCTAGTGGGTTTAGTATGTCCTTGTTTCTGGATGGTTGGGTAAATGCCAAGTAGTGGAATTGCTGGGTCATAGGGGAGTTCTATGTTTCGCCTTTTGAGGCACTGCCACACTGCTTTCCATAGTGGTTGGACGAGTTTGCACTCCCAACAGTGTAGTAGTGATCCCTCCTGGCCACATCCCCTCCAGCATCTGTTGTCATTCGTTTTCCTAATCCTGGCCATTCTAGCTGGAGTGAGGTGGAATCTTAGAGTTGTTTTGATTTGCATTTCTTTTATGACCAGAGATGTTGAGCATTTCTTCATGTGTCTATAGGCCATTTTTGTTTCTTCTTCAGAGAAGACTCTCTTTAAGTCTTTGGCCCATTTTTTAATGGGATGGTTGTTACTTTGGAGGTTAGTTTTGGAGTGATTCAAGTTTTTGAGTTGTTGATATATTTTAGATATGAGGCCTTTGTCCGTTGTTTGGTTGGTGAAGATCTTCTCCCACTCTGTAGGCTTCCTGATTAGTTTACTAGCTATGTCCTTTGCCATACAAAAGCTCTGCAGTTTAATGCAGTCCCACTTATCCAGCCTTTCTCTGATTTGTTGTGATTCTTGGTCCTTATTAAGAAAGTTTCGACCTGTGCCAAGGAGGCCTAGTGTATCTCCTATTCCTTCCTGTAGAGTTTTCAGTGTGTCAGCTTTTACCTCCAGGTCTTTGATCCATTTGGAGTTAATTCTAGTGCAAGGTGACAAAGAAGGATCCAGCTTTAGTTTTCTGCAGGTGCTTAACCAGTTCTGCCAGCACAACTTGTTAAAGAGGCTGTCTTTCTTCCATTCTATTTTTTTGGCTCCCTTGTGAAAGATTAGGTGGCCATATGTCTGTGGTTTAATATCTGGGTCCTCAGTTCTATTCCATTGGTCTTCAGGCCTGTTCCTGTGCCAGTACCAAGCTGTTTTGAGGATTATAGCTCTGTAATAGAGTCTAAAGTTTGGAATTGAAATTCCTCCAGCGCTGTTCTTTCTGCTAAGAAGTGTTTTTGGTGTATGGGGTCTTTTATTATTCCATATGAAATTTTGGATTGCCTCTTCTATTTCTTTAAAGAATGACATTGGTATGTTGATGGGTATTGCATTGAATTTGTAGATAGCTATTGGCATGATTGTCATTTTCACAATGTTGATTCTTCCAATCCAGGAGCATGGGAGGTTTTTCCATTTCCTTAGTTCTGCTTTAATTTCCTTTTTTAGGGTTTTGAAGTTTTCATCAAAAAGGTCCTTTACATTCTTAGTTAAGCTAATTCCTAGGTACTTTATTTTCTTTGAGGCTATTGTGAAAGGAGTTTCTTTCCTGATTATTGCCTCGTTCCTCTCACTGTTGGTATAAAGGAAGGCAGTTGATTTTTGAGGGTTGATTTTATAGCCTGCTACTCTTCCAAAGCTTTGGATCAGCTCAAGGAGCTTGGGAGCAGAGTCTATAGGATTCTTTAAATACAGAATCATGTCATCTGCAAAGAGGGATAGTTTTATTTCCTCTTTCCCTACTTGGATCCCCTTTATGCTTGCTTCTTGCCTTATTGCACTGGCTAGGAATTCTAGTACTATGGTAAAGAGGAGTGGAGAGAGTGGGCATCCTTGTCTCGTTCCTGATTTTAGAGGGAATGGCTTTAGATTTTCACCATTAAGTGTAATACTAGCAGTAGGTTTCACATACACAGCCTTTATTACCTTAAGGAATGTTCCATGGATTCCTAGTTTCTCCAGAGCTTTTAACATGAAGGGGTGTTGGATCTTGTCAAATGCCTTTTCCGCGTCTATTGAGACAATCATGTGATTTTTGTTTTTGCTCCTGTTGATGTGTTGAATTATATTAATTGATTTGCGTATGTTGAACCAGCTTTGCCTCCCTGTGCTGAATCCAGTTTGATCATAGTGTATAATTTTTTTGATGAGTTGTTGTAGACGGTTGGCCAGTATTTTGTTGAGAAGTTTTGCATCAATGTTCATCAAAGATATAGGTCTATAGTTCTCTTTCTTTGATGAATCTCTGTCTCCCACCTCCCCCACCCAATGTAAACAGGCAATGGAACAGTCACTGGCAAGCCTAGAGGAGAGTCTTCCAAGTGCTGTACAAATGCAATTGATAAACATCATTAATGAAAAATGTGAAAATATAAAGAAAGAGATAAGGGAGGAAGCCATAGCTGAACAAGAGGAAACCATAAGCAAGGTGATAAGTGAAAAAGAAGGAGCCATAAAGGAAGCCATAATAAAGGCTGTTCAAAGAAAGATGGATGAATTCATAGAATCCACAAATAAAAAGGTGACCGAACTCCAGCAAATGTTCAAAGAAAATAAAGCTACTGAGCTAACCACTCAAATGGAAATCAAGGAGCTAAAGAAATCCATACATGATCTAAAAGAAGAGATGCAAGGCATCAAAAATGAGCAATTAGTAGCAAGGGAGATGAAAAATAAAGTAGATAGCTTTGATAGCAGGTTAGACAATGCAGAGGAGAGAATTTCCTGGGCTGAAGATAATTTAGTTATTATAGAGAAAGAACAGAAAATGAGTCAATCCAAATCTAGGAAAAATGAGAGAGCGCTTCAGGAGGTCCAAGATACAATTAGGAAGCCTAATTTAAGGCTAATTGGTATTGAGGAAGGTCTGGAGAAAAAGGTCAATGGTATTGGAAATATACTTCAGGGAATCATCTCAGAGAATTTCCCAAATATCCAGAAGGGCAGACCCATCCAGATACAAGAAGCTTTTAGAACCCCAAACAGACCTGACCAGAAAAGAACATCTCACCGCCACATCGTAATCCGAACTGGATCAGTAGAAACCAAAAAAGGATCCTAAAGGCAGCCAGGGAAAAGGGTTCAGTAACCTATAAAGGAAAATCAATCAGAATCACCCCAGATTACTCAGCAGAGACCATGCAAGCAAGAAGTGACTGGAAGCATATATGTCATGCCCTTAAGTCAAACAACTACCAACCAAGAATACTGTACCCAGCTAAGCTCTCACGGCTTCCGCCATTCGCTGGCCCGGTTCTGTGCTGGTTTCTTCAGCCGTTGGGTTCCCAGCCTGGTGCCCTCCACTGCTGCCACTTTTCGTGGATTAGAGCCCGTGCCCGCCCCCGCTTTCCCTGCGTGGAGCTGGTGCCAGCTCAAGCCACTTTTCGCAGCTTGGTCTGGTGCGGCTTTCCATGGCTTTGGGCGGGAGGTGGGGGAGGGGTCCTCGCATTCCGAATTCTTTGAGAAAGTTGGATGTGAGCTTTATCTGGATTTCTTTTCCGGTTTGAGTCCTTCTCCGTTGCGTTTTGAGTTTGTTGTCGTGGATTTCTTTAGAAAGTTGGCTCGTGGGACTCCCTGGTTCTCTCTTTTTGTCGGTGCCATCTTCCTTCCCCCTGTCACCTCATTTTTAATATAAGCATTGATTATTTTAATTCCTAGTGTATCCTACACATGCCCAATCTCTTACTTTTCTATTCTTATTATTGTTTCTGATTTTTATTTACCATACTTAAATGTATAGTTTGTCTTTGAAGTATTATTATTGTAACCATGGTCTTCTCTCTTCTGAGTGGAAGTGAGGAAATGGAGATTTGTGTGTGGCACATAAACAATAGGCTTGATTTTGCAAGGGTAGTATTTTGTGTTCTCATATAAAATCTGAGATTAGAGAAGACATAGAAAGGGAAAGGGGAGTTAAGAAAGAGGTTGATACATAAAGTGGCAACTCCTTTTTTGTACAACTACTTAAAGATAGTTTTTAAAAAAACACAAAAATTAACTAGATCTAAAATACTTGGGCATAAGAAATTATACAGGTCTCTAGGCATTCACATATAGTGAAACCAAAGGAGGAGACAGGAGAAGAACAGAAAGGTACACTGCCTATGTGCATTTGATCATCCAAAATAATATATATCCACATGAACTCCAGGAAATGAAAGTGAGGGTTTTTTTTCTTTTTAGTTTAGGTTACTGCCTAAAACTCCAGCAACAGTTTAAACTCAAATAAGTTTTTTTTTCTGGACTTAGTTTCCTTCTTTTTCTGAAATACGTCCAATTGCAACCCAGTAACATACAGAGATAAATTCTTAAACATTCATTCCTTTTAAAATGCTAATCAGATTACCCAGATTTTACCATCAGATTTTCAGTGTCAGTCTGCAAAGAAAAAGAGCAAAGATGTGGATCTCAGTCCACCTGACCAGGTTAAGTGAACGGGCCTTCATTCCAGCTTATTTACCCAGAGCTGCACCTTTGCCAGTTTCACTTCTCACCCCCCAAGATGGTCACACAGGACTATCCTAAGTTTTCCCATCCTTTCTCTTAGGTAAAGTCTCTGACATTAATAAATAAATTTACATTTTAATTCCTAATATTTATTTCCAAATTTTAACTTAAGGAAATAGATTCCAAATTCCCTAATACCTCTGGGCTTAAACAGGACACAATGTTTACAATGTAAACAGCTCTATGCATTTCAATATTAAATTATTTTTTAATGCAAATTTCATTTAGAAAATACTTTTTACCAGTTTCTCTTTAAAACAATGCAATAACCCTTTGAGACATTGTAAAACATTTTAACCTAATAATTTTCTTGAAGTTTAGACTTAGATTTACCCAATTGCCTTTTTTTTAATTTCAAGTATAAATTTATCCATTGTTTTATACAGCATGCTGATAATTTAACCTTGAACATGTTCCCTCACTCATTCACACACACTCATCAAAGTTGGCCACTCAGAAGAACAGAAAATCATCCATCTGTTTTTGCGGACTTCCACTGACAGATTGCTGGCCACGGTCCGCACATCCTTCCAATGCTGTAAAGTCAAACTTAGAGGGGTTGTCACAGTCTGTCCCATGTTAGTAGTCAGTTTCAGTCCCGTCACAATTAAAACAAGAAACAAAAATACACAACAGACAAAAAACTTCACAATGCAGCTTCGTTCCAAAACCGAAAGTAAACTGGTGTTTGGAAGAAACCCAGACGTTTCCCTTATCAGCTGGACTGAAGAGTCCTCAGACTGAGGCGAAGCCCCAAAAAGAGAAACCAGACGGGTCAGAAATCTGACCCCAGATGCCTCAGGGATGTCTCCCAGGGGCTGCGGTCGGGAGTACGAGCTCGTCAGCTCCTCCACGGGTCCGCCAGAATACAGATTGACACGGCTGAGTCACAGATTCCAGAAATACTCTTAACATAAGACAAGACACACAGAAGACAACAAAAATTTGCTGGCCAGCTTACCTCCCGGAGGTGGGTCGGTGGTCCCTGGGTGGGGAGTCTCCAATCTCGCTGGGGCCTCCAAATGTAAGACCCCCGACTCAGCGGGACGTCTTCCAGATGGAGCCCCCTTCCCAAGGAACAACGAGACCACTCAGACGGATGCAAACAGCAAGAGGTTTATTTGGGTACACGGACGTCCGGGGCAACAAAGTCTCCTAGAAGACTTGCGCGCCGAGGCTGGGGAGAGGGGAGTATTTATGGGTAGCTGAAGCGTGGTTACAGAAGCAGAAGCATGGTTACAGTGTAGGGATTGGTTAATTCAAATGAGGCTGGGGGTTTACTCTGGGGAGTAGTGGAATTTTCCTCTTTGGCTACAAAAAGGGCTTACGTGTCCTGTCTCTGGTCACAGATAGCCTACGTGTCCTGCCTCTGGTCATAACATGTTTTTCACATACTCCTTATCTTACTCCTTATTCTGTTTATACAATTTCAGTTCTCGGTCACTCTGACTGTGAACATCTTGCTGGTTATTTTTCAATTTCTTTTTATAACTAAACTGCAGCTGCTACACAAAATGGAGTCACTTCTGCTATCCTGGGAATTACAGTTAAGGCTATACATTTCTCACTAGAACTGGAGAGCCAAAGGGACACCAGACCCCAGACACCAGACCCCCGACACCAGACCCCAGACCCATGACCCCAGAACCCCAAACGCAGACCCCAGACCTCCAACCCCAGACGCCCGACACCAGACCCCAAACTCCCGACCCCAAACTCCCGACCACAAACCACAGACCCCGGCCCCAGACCCCAGACCCCTAAACCAGACCCCCGACCCCATAACCAGACCCCCAACCCCATAACCAGACCCCTGACCACAGACCCCAGACCACAGACCCCAGACCCCCGACCACAGACCCAGACCACAGACCCCAGACCCCTGATCCAGACCCGACCCAGATCCCAGACCCCAGACCCCGGCCCCAGACCCCAGACCCCCGACCATAGACCCCAGGCCGATCCCTAGACCCCAGACCCCCGACCCCCTACCCCAGACCCCAGACACCGACCCACGACTCCAGACCCCAGACCCCGACCCCAGACCCCGGCCCAGACCCCAGACCAAAGACCCCAGACCCCAGGCCCAAGATCCAGACCCCAGACCCAGACCCCAGACCAACGACCCCAGACCCCAGACCACCGACCCCAGACCCCAGGCTCTGGCACCAGATCCAGACCCCAGACGCCAACCTGCCAGGAGAGCGCGCCCAACCTCCGACCCCCAACCGCCGATCCCAGACCCAGACCCCAGACCCCCGACCCCGGACCTCAGGACACAGACCTCAGACCCCAGGCCCAGCTCCAGACCCTTGACCCCAGACCCTCGACCCCAGAACCGAGACCCGAGATCCCCTACCCCAGGCCCCCGACCCCAGACTCCAGACCCCAGACCCCTGACCCCATACCCCAGACCCCGACCCATGACCTCAGACCCCAGACCCCAGACCCCAGACCCAGACCCCAGACCCCAGACCCAGGCCTCAGACCCCAGACCAAAGACCCCACACCCCAGACCAAAGACCCCTGACCCCAGGCACAAGACCCAGACCCCAGACGACAGACCACCGACCGCAGAACCCAGGCTCTGGCCCCAGATCCAGACCCTAGACCCCAGCCCCCCGACCCCACCTAGACCCCAGAACCCCGTCCAGAGACCCCAGACCCCAGACCGAGACCCCAGACCACCGACCCAACCCAGACACCAGATCCCCGACCCCAGACCTCAGTCCACAGGCCCAGGCCCCAGCCCCCAGCCCCAGACACCAGACTCCCGAACCAGACCCAAGACCCCAGACCAAGACCCCAGACCACCGACCCAACCCAGACACCAGACCCCCGACCCCAGACCTCAGTCCAAAGGCCCAGGCCCCAGCCTCCAGCCCCAGACACCAGACTCCTGAACCAGACCCCAGACCCCCGACACCAGACCCCAGACCATCGACCCCAGAACCCCAAACCCAGACCCCAGACCTCCAACGCGAGATGCCCGATACCAGACCCCAAACTCCCAACCATAAACTCCAGACCCCAAAACCAGACCCCCGACCCCATAACTAGACCCCCGACCCCAGACCCCCAACCACAGACCTGAGACCCCCGACCCAAGACCCAGACCACTCCAGACCCCAGATCCACGACCCCAGGCCCCAGAACCCATACCCAGACCCTTGACCCCGGACCCCAGACCCAGACCCCAAACACACGATGCCAGACCGCAGATCCCCGACCACCAACCCCAGGCACCGGCCCCTGCCACCAGACCACAGACCCCAGACCCCTGACCCCCGACCCCAGGCACTGGCCCCAGATCCAAGACCGCCGACCCCTGGCCCCAGACCCAGACCCAGATCCCAGAGCCCCAACCCCAGGTCCAGACCCCAGAACCCCATCCCCAGTCCCCAGACCCCAGACCGAGATCCCAGACCACCAACACAACCCAGACACCAGATCCCCGACCCCAGACCTCAGGCCCAGGCCCCAGACGCCAGCCCCAGACACCAGACTCCCGACACCAGACCCCAGACCCCAGACCCAGACCACAGATGCCCAACCCCTGACCCCAGACCCCAGACCCCCAAAACCAGACCCAGACCTCCGACCCCTGACTCCCGCCACCAGACCCCAAACTCCCAGCCCCAGGCCCCAGACCCAGACCCCCAACCCCATACTCAGAACCCAGACCCCAGACCCAGACCCCACCCAGACCCCAGACACCTGACAACCGACCCCCGACCCCAGACACCCTACCACCGACCCACAACCCCATACCCAGACCCCGGACCCAAGAACCCAGACCCCAGACCACCGACCCCAGACCCCAGTCCCAGACCCTAGACCCCAGACACCAGACATCGACCCCAGACCCCCGACAACAGACCACAGACCCCAGACACCCACCCTAGACCCCTGACCCCAGCCCCCCGAACCCAGACCCCAGACCCCATACCCCAGACCTCCGACCCAATACCTCCAACCCCAGACCCCAGACACCAGACCCCAAACCCCGACACCAGACCCCAAACTCCGACACCAGACCCCAGACCCCGGACCCAGACCCCAGACCCCAGACCCAAACCCCGGACCCCAGACTCCGAAACCAGACCCCAGACCCCCGACCCCAAACCCCAGACCCAAACCCCAGACCCAGACCCAAAACCCCAGTCCCCACCCAGACCCCAGACACCCGACCACTGACCCCAGAATCCAGACCCCACACGCCAGACCCCCAAACCCAGACCCCAGACCCAAATCCGAGACCCAGACCCCAGACCCCAGACCTCGACCCCGGACACCTGACACCTGACACCAGACCACAGACCCCAGATCCCCGACAGCAGACCCCCAACAGCAGACCCCCCCAACCCAGACCCCAGACCCCCTACCCCAGCCCCCCGACCCCTGACCTCCAACCGCAGACCCCCGACACCAGACCCCAGAACCCGACCCCAGAACCCGACCCCAGACCCCAGACCCCGGCCCAAACCTCAGACCACAGACCCAGACCCCCGACCCCAGACTCTGAAACCAGACCCCAGACCCAGACCCCAAGCCCCAGTCCCCAGACCACCGACCCCAGAATCCAGACCCCAGACGCCACACCCGACCCAATATCCCAGACCCCAGACCCCAGCCCCAGACCCCAGCCCCCAGCCCACAGATCTATGACCCCAGACGCCAGACCCCCAACCCCAGACTCTGAAACCAGACCCCAGACCCCCGAACCCAAACCCCACACCCAAACCCCAGACCCAGACCCCAAACCCCAGTCCCCACCCCGACCCCAGACCCCAGACCCCAGACCCCGATCCAGATCCGACCCAAGATCCCAGACCCCAGACCCCAGCCCCCAGACCTCCGACCCCAGACTTCACCTGCCCGGATAGCCCGCCCAACCCCCGACCCCCGACCCCCGATCCCAGAACCCAGACCCCAGACCCCTGACCCCCAACCACCAACCCCAGAATACAGACCCCAGACCCCAGATCCCAGACACCAGTCCCCAGACCCCCGACCCCCGGCCCACGAACCCAGACCCCTGACCACAGACGCCAGACCCCCGACCACAGATCCCCGAACCCAGACCCCCGACCCCAGATCCCAGACCCCAGACTCCAGACCGCAGACCCCCATCCCCCTAACCCAGGCACCCAGCCCCAGACCACAGACTCCGAACCCAGACACAGACCCCCGACCATAGACCCAGAACCCCGACCCCAGACCTCTGACCCCAGACATCAGACCCAGATCCCAGACCCCACCCAGACCCCAGACCCCGACCCTAGACCCCAAACCACCGACGCCCTACCCAGACAACAGACCCCCGACCTCAGACCCCAGACCCCCGTCCCCATACCCCCGACCCCAGTTTGACCCCCGACCCCTGACCCCCGGCCACAGACCCCCAACTCCCGACCCCAGCCCCCAGACACCAACCCCAGACCCCAGACCCCGACCTCAGACCCAAGACCCCCGTCCCCACACCCCCGACCCCAGACGCCAGACACCTGACCCCAGACCCAGACCCCCGAACCCAGACCTGTGAACCCAGACACCCGACCACACCTAGACCCCCAACACCAGACCCCAGACCCAGACCCCAAACCCCAGACCCCAGACCACCAACACCAGACCCCAGACTCCAGAGACACCAGACCCCCAACCCCAGCCTGACCCCCGACCCGCGACCCCAGGCCCCAGACCCCCAATCCCCGGCCACAGACCCCCAACTCCCGACACCAGACCCCGACCCCAGAACCCAGACCACCGACGCCAGACCCCAGACCCCCGACATCAGACCCCAGACCCCTGTCCCCACACCCCGACCCCAGACCCCAGACACCCGACCCCAGACCCACACCCCCAACCCCAGACCCCACACCCCCAACCCCAGACCCCACCCAGACCCCCAACCCCAGACCCCAGACCCAGACTCAGACCCCAGACCACAGACCACCGACCCCAGACCACAGACCCCAGACCCCAGACACCCCAGACCCCTGACCCCAGCCTGATCCCCCGACCCCCGACCCCAGCCCCCAGACCCCCAATCCCCGGCCCCAGACTCTGACCCTAGACCCAGCCCCAAAACCCAGACCCCAGACCTGAGACCCCAGACCCCAGATACTGGCCCCAGATCCCAGACCCCACACCCCCGACCCTAGACCCCAGGCCGATCCCCAGAACCCCGACCCACGACCCCACACCCCAGACCCCAGGCACCGGCCCAGACCCCAGACCCCCAACCCCACACCCCATACTCCGTACCCCAGAACCCAGACCCCGACCCACAACTCCAGACATGAGACCCCGACCCCAGACCCCGGCCCAGACCCCAGGCCCAAGACCACTGATCCCCAGACACAGACCCCAGACCACAGACTACCGACCCCAAACCACAGACCACCGACCCCAGACTCCAGGCTCTGGCCCCAGATCCAGACCCCAGACCCCCGAACCCACCTAGACCCCAGAACCCCAACCCCAGACCCCAGACTGAGACCCCAGACCACCGACCCAACCCAGACACCTGGTCCCCGACCCCAGACCTCAGTCCCCAGGCCCAGGCCCCAGATCCCCAGCCCCAGACACCAGACCCCCGACCCCCGACCCCAGACCCCCGACACCAGACCCTCGACACCAGACCCCAGACCCCAGACTCACGACCCCAGAACCCCAAACCCAGACCCCAGACCTCCAACCCCAGACGCCCAACACCAGACCCCAAACTCCCGACCACAAACCACAGACCCCGGCCAGAGACCCCAGACCCCAGACCCCAAAACCAGACCCCCGACCCCATAACAAGACCCCTGACCACAGACCCCAGAGCCCCGACCTCAGACCCAGACCAAGGACCCCAGACCGCAGACCCAAGACGCAAGACCCCAGCCCCTGGCCCCAGACCTCCGACCACAGATCCCAGACCCCAGACCCCTGATCCAGACCCGACCCAGATTCCAGACCCCAGACCCCGGCCCCAGACCCCCGACCCCATAACCAGACCGCAGACCCCGGACCCCAGACCCCAGACCCCAGACCCCAGGCCCTGACCCCAGACCCCCGACCACAGATCCCAGACACCAGACCCCAGACCCCAGACCCCAGATCCCAGACCCCAGACCCCGGCCCCAGATCACCGACCCCCACCCCCAGACCCCCGACCCCAGACCTCCGACCGCAGACCCCAGACCCCCGACCCCCAGATCCCAGACCCTCGACCCCAGAACCCGGACCTGAGACCCCCTACCCCAGCCCCTGACCCCAGACCCAGACCCCTGACCACAGACCCCAAACCAAGACACAGATCCCCGACCATAGACCCAGACCCCGAACCTCGACCCCAGACTCCCGACTCCAGTACCCAGACCACCGGACGCCAAACCCAGGCCCCCGATCCCCGACCCCCGAACCCAGAACCCAGACCCCAGACCCCAGACCCAGACCCAGACCCCAAACCCCAGACCCCAGACATCTGACCCCAGACCCCAGACCACATAGACTCCAGACCCCAGACCCCAGCCTGACCCCCAAGCCCCGGCCCCATGCCCCATAACCCCGACCCCCGACCACAGACCCCAGACTCCAGACCCCAACCTGCCTGGAGAGCCTGCCCAACCCCAGATCCAGGTCCCCGACCCCAGACCCCAGATCCCAGACCCAGACACCTGACCCCCGAAACCAGACACCAGACCCCTGACCTCCACCCCAGACCCTGGCCCCACACCCCAGACCCCAGACCACAACCCCAGGCCAGACCCCTAACCCCCGACCCCAGAACCCCCAACGCCCAACCCCAGACCCCTGACCCCAGACCACAGATCCCAGGACCAGACCCCAGAAACCGGCCCCAGACCCCAGACCCCGGACCCCCGACCCCCGACCCCAGACCCAGACCCTGGCCCCAGACCCCCGACTCCAGACCCCAAACACCTGACCCCAGACCCCCGACCCCAGACCCCAACCTGCTTGGAGACCACGCCCAGCCCCAGACCCCTGACCCCAGACCCCAGTCCCCAGACCTCCCACCACAGACCCCAGACCCCGACCGCACACCCCAGACTCCAGACCCCAACCTGCCCGGAGAGCCTGCCCAACCCCAGACGCCAGACCCCCAACTCCAGACCCCAGATACCAGACGCCAGACCCCGGACCCCCGACCTCCGTCCCCTGACCCAGACCCTGGACCCAGACCCCTGACCCCCGACCCCCTACCCGAGATCCCCGACCCCAGACCCCAGACGTCAACCCATGACATCAGACCCCAGACCCCAGACCAAAGACCCCAGACCCCAGACCAAAGACTCCAGACCCCAGGCCCAAGACCCAGACCCCCAGACCCAGACCACCGACCCCAGACCACCGACCACAGATCCAGACCACAAATCCCAGACCCCCGACCTCACCTAGACCCCAGAACCATGTCCACAGACCCCAGACCCCAGACTGAGACCCCAGACCACCGACCCAACCCAGACACCAGACCCCCGACCCCAGACCTCAGTCCCCAGGCCCAGGACGCAGACCCCAGCCCCAGACACCAGACCCCCGACACCAGACCCCCGACACCAGACCCCCGACACCAGACACCAGACCCCAGACCCACGACCCCAGACCCATGACCTGAGAACCCCAAACCCAGACCCCAGACCTCCAACCCCAGACGCCCGACACCAGACCCCAAACTCCCGACCACAAACCCCAGACCCCGGCCCCAGACCCCAGATCCCAGACCCCAAACCAGACCCCCGACCCCTGACCCCAACCTGCCCGGAGTGCCCGCCCGACCCCAGACCCCAGACCCCGACCACACACCCCAGACCCCAGACCCCAGACCCCAGACCTCAGACCCCAGACCCCAACCTGCCCGGCGAGCCCGCCAGACCCCAGACCCCAGACCCCAGACCTCAGACCCCAGAACCCAACCTGCCCGGCGAGCCCGCCAGACCCCAGACCCCGACCCCCGAACCAAGACCCCAGACCCCAGACCCCAACCTGCCCGGAGAGCCCGCCCGACACCCAACCCCCAACCCCCGATCCCAAACCACAGAGCCCAGACCCCCGACCCCGGACCTCAGGACACAGACCCCAGACCCCAGGCCGAGACCCCCGACCCCAGACCCCTGACCCAGGACCTCCGACCCCAGCCCGAGACTCCGACCCTAGATCCCAGACCCTCAACCCCAGAACCCGGACCCGAGACCCCCTCCCTAGCCCTGGCCCCCATCCCAGACCCCAGAACCCCGACCCCATAGCCCAGACCCTGGCCCGAGACCACAGACCCCCAACCCCGAACTCAGACCCCAGACCCCCGACCCCACACCCACGATCGCAGACCCCAGACCACCGACCGCAGACCCCAGACCACCGACCCCCGACCTCAGACCCCAGACCCCAGACCCCCGACCCCAGACCCTCGACCCCAGAACCCGGACCCGAGACCCCCTACCACAGGCCCCCGACCCCAGACCCCAGAGCCCTGACCCCATAGCCCAGACCCTGGTCCCAGACCACAGACCCCGAAACCAGACACAGATCCCCGACCATAGACCAAGACCCCCGACCCCTGACCCCAGACCCCAGACCCCAGACCCCAGACCCTCGACCCCAGACCCGCGAACCTAGACCCCCAACCCGTGACTACAAACCCCCGACCTCAGACCCCCGACCCCCGACCTCAGACCCCAGAACCCAGACTCCCGACCCCAACCTGCCTGGAGTGCCCGCCTAACCCCAGACCACAGACCCCAGACCCCAGACCCCAGATCCAAGACCCAGACACCTGACCCCTGAACCCAGACACCAGACCCCTGACCCCCGACCCCAGACCCATACCCTGGCCCCACACCCCAGACCCCAGATCACAACCCCAGGCCAGACCACTGACCCCTGACCATAGACCCCCAATGCCCGACCCCCGACCCCTGACCTCAGACCCCAGACCCCAGGACCAGACACGAGAAACCGGCCCCAGATCCTGGACCCTAGACCCACACCCCCAACTCCAGACCACAGGCCGATCCCCAGACCCCACACCCCAGACACCTGACCCCACACCCGCGACCCCAGACCCCAACCTGCTCAGAGACCACGCCCAGTCCCTGGACCCCCGACCACAGACCGCAGACCCCAGACTCCAGACCCCAACTTGCCCAGAGAGCCCGCCCAACCCCAGATGCCAGACCCCCGACCCCAGACCCCAGACCTCAGACCCCCAACCTCCGACCCCAGACCCAGACCCTGGCCCCAGACGCCTGACCCGCGACCCTCTACCCCAGAGCCCCTACCCCAGACCACAGACCCCCACCCACGACCTCAGACCCCAGACCCCAGCCCCAGACCCCAGACCAAAGACCCCAGATCCCAGACCAAAGACCCCAGATCCCAGGCCCAAGACCCAGACTTCTAGACCCAGACCCCAGACCACCGACCACCGACACCAGACCACAGACCACCGACCCCAGACCCCAGGCTCTGGCCCCAGATCCAGACCCCAGACACCCGACCCCACCTAGACCCCAGAACCCCATCCACAAACCCCAGACCCCAGACCGAGACCCCAGACTCCCGACACCAGACCCCCGACCCCAGACCTCAGTCCCCAGGCCCAGGCCCTAGATCGCAGCCCCAGACACCAGACCCCCGACATCAGACCCCAGACCCCCGACCCCAGACACCAGACCCCCGACACCAGACCCCAGACCCATGACCCCAGTCCCATGACCCCAGAACCCCAAAGTCAGACCTCCAACCCCAGACACCCAACACCAGACCCCAAACTCCCGACCACAAACCCCAGACCCCGGCCCCAGTCCCCAGACCCCCGAACACAGACCCCAGATCCCCGACCCCAGACCCCCGACCACAGACCCCAGACCCCGGACACCATACCCCTGACCCAAGACCCCAGACCCCCGGCCCCAGACCCCCGACCACAGATCCCAGACCCCCGACCCCTGATCCAGACCCGACCCCAGATCCCAGACCCCGGACCCCGGCACGAAACCCCAGACCACAGAACCAAGACCCAAGACCCCAGACCCTTGACCCCAAACCCCAGACCTCAGACCCCAGACCCCAACCTGCCCAGAGAGCCCGCCCGACCCCAGACCCCAGACCCTGACCCCGAACCAAGACCACACACCCCAGACCCCATCCTGCCCATAGAGCCCGCCCCACACCCGCCCCACAACCCCCGATCCCAGACCCCAGACCCCAGACCCCCGACCCCAGACCTCAGGACACAGACGCCAGACCCCAGGACATAGACCCCAGACCCTAGGCCCAGACCCCAGACCCCTGACCCCAGACCCCGACCCCAGATCCCAGACCCTCGACCCCAGAACCCAGACCCGAGACCCCCTACCCCAGGCCCCCGACCCCACACGCCCAACCACATAGCCCAGACCCTGGTCCCAGACCACAGATGCCGAACCCAGACATAGACCCCCAACCACAGACCCAGACCCCTGACAACAGACCCCAGACCCCAGACACCAGACCACTGACCCCCAACCCCAGATCCCAGACCCACGACCCCCAATCCCCGACCCCAGACCCCCGACCCCACCCAGACCCCCAACCCCAGACCCCAGACCCAGACCCAGACCCAGACCCCAAACCCAAGACCCCGGACCACTGACCCCAGACCCCAGACCCCAGAGACCCCAGACCCCCGACCAAAGTCTGACCCCCAACCCCCGACCCCAGACCCCAGACCCTGACCCTAGACCCAGGCCCCAAACCACAGACGCCCGAACCCAAACCCCAGACCCGAGACCCCAGACCCCAGAAACCGGCCCCAGACCCCAGAACCCTGACCCCACCCCCACCCCCCCGACCCTATACCCCAGGCCGATCCCCAGAACCCAGACCCCCGACCCCAGACCCCTGAACCCACCCAAACCCCCAACCCCAGACCTCAGAGCCAGACCCAGACCCAGACCCCAAACCCGACCCCAGACCACCGACCCCAGACCTCACACCCCAGAGACCCCAGACCCCCGACCCAAGCCTGACCCCCGACCCCCGACCCCAGGCCCCCAACCCCCAACTACAGACCCCCGACCCCTGACCCCGGACCTCCAACTGTGGGGCACGTCACATCAAAGGTAAAAGGCCTACCTCATGGCCCAGTGCTCACTTCCTGGTTTTGGAGATCCAGCCTGCCTGTCTCCTGGTTGGGAGGTTTGGCTATGGTTTGTGATGTAAAATAAGGCTACCTCGAACCCATGGATTGGCCTCGCAGCCCTCTCTGACCGCACCTACCTCCCCCTGTCCTGCCTACTTTTATGTTAATAGATTCCTGTTTCTTACTTTAGCCCCTGGTATCTTCCCATTAAATGAGTCTGCTGTGACATTCTCCCTGGCACGTCTGTGTCTTCCCTCTGGAGAAGGGAGGGCTGGGTGAAGGCGGCCAGCCGGCCCTATCCTTTCTCGGTCTCATCTTAGTCGGGGCGTGTTCTCTTTGCCCTTCCTGCTGGTCAGGAGGCAATGAGTGCTAAAAACCCCGACACCCGACCACAGACCCCAGATCCCAGACCCCATACCATGAACCCAGACCCCAGACTCCAGACCCCCACCTGCCTGGAGAGCCCACCCAACCCCAGGCCCCAGACCCCCGACCCCAGACCCCCGATCCCCGACCTCCAACCCAAGACCCAGACCCTGGCCCCAGACCCCCGACCCCAGACCACAACCCCAGGTCCAGACCCCAGACCCGCGAACACAGACCCCAGACCCCAGGCTCAGACCCCCAACCTCAGACCCAGACCCCAGACGCCCAACCTCAGACCCCCGTCCCAGACCCCAGACCCCCAATCGCAGACCACAACCCCAAACCTCAGACATCAGACCTGGGCTCCACCAGAGTCCCCACCCAGACCCCAGACCCCAGACGCCCGACCCCAGACCTCCGAACCGAGACGAACCCAAAACCGCAAACCCAGACCCCAGACTCCAACCCCAGACACCCGAAACCAGACCCCAAACTCCCCGACCACAAACCCAAGACTCCGGCGCCAGACCAAGACCCCCGACCCCATACCCAGACTCAGACCCCAAACCCCAGAACTCCGACCACCGACCCCAGACCCCAAACACCTGACACCCGACTCCAGAACCTGACCCTAGACCCAGACCCCAAACCCAAGACTCCCAACCCCCAAACCCAGACCTGAGGCCCCAGACCCCCGACCCCCGACCCCAGACCCCACACCCCCAGCCCCAGACCCCAAGCCGATCCCCAGACCCCAGACCCAGACACCTGACCCCAGACCCCAACCTGCCCGGAGACCACGCCCGACCCCAGACCCCTGACCTCAGACACCAGACCCCCGACCACAGTCCCCAGACCCCAGATCCCAGACCCAGACACCTGAACCCCGAAGCCAGACAACAGACCCCCGACACCCGACCCCAGACCCAGACCCTGGCCCCACACCCCAGACCCCAGACCACAACTCCAGGCCCAGACATCTGACCCCTGACCACAAACCCCCCGACGCCCGACCCCAGACCCCGACCCCAGACCCCAGACTCCCGACCCCATACCCCAGACCCCCGAATCCATACCCCAGACCCCGACCCGAGACCTCACCCCAGACCCCAGACCTCAGACCCCGGCCCCAATCCCAGACCACAGAACCCCGACCCAGAACCCCAACCCCATTCCCCAGACCACCGACCCCAGACCCCAGTCCCGAGCCCCAGACCCACAACCAGAAACACCAGAACCCCTATCCAGACCCATGACCCTGACCCAAGACCCAGACCCCATACACCCGACGCCAGACCCCAGACGCCAGACCCCAGACCCCAGAACCCCGACCCAAGACCCCAGATCGCAGACCCCAGGCACCAGCCCCAGACTCCAGAACCCCGAGCCCCGACCACCTTCCCTAGACCCTCTACCCCAGACCCCAGACCCCGACCCCAGACCCCAGACCCCAGACCCCAGATACCTGACCCCAGACCCCCAAGCCCAGACCCGCAAACCCAGACCCCCGACCCCAGGCCCCAGACCCAGACCCCAAACCCCAGACCCCAGAACACAGACCCCAGGCCCCAGAGACCCCAGACCCCCGACACCAGCCTGACCCCCAACCCCCGGCCACAGACCCCTGACTCCGACCCCAGACCCCAGACCACTGACCACCAACCCCAGACCCCCGACCTCAGACCCAGATCCCTGTCTCCACACCCCCGACCCCAGACCCCATCCCCAGACTCCAGACCCCAGACCCAGATCCAGACCCCAAACCCCAGACCACTGACCCCAGACCCCAGACACCAGAGACCTCAGAGCCGACCCCACCCAGACCCCCAACCCCAGACCCCAGACCACCGACCCCAGACCACAGACCCCAGAGACCCCAGACCCCAGATCCCAGCCTGACCCCCGACCCACGACCCCAGGCCCCAGACCCCCCAAACCCCGGCCACAGACCCCTGACTCATGCCCCCCAGACCCCAAACCCTGACCCTAGTCCCAGGCCCCAAACCCCAGACTCCCGAACCCAATCCCCAGACCCGAGACCCCAGACCCCAGAAACCGGCCCCAGACCCCCGACCCCAGACCCCAAATCCCCGACCCCCAGATCCCAGGCCGATCCCCAGACCCCAGACCCCGACTCCAGACCCCAGACCCTAGACCCCAGTCACCGGCCCCAGACCCCAGATCCCCGACCCCCAACCCCCTACCCCAGACCCCCTACCCCAGACCCCCTACCCCAGACCCAAGACTCCGTCCCATGACTCCAGACCCCAGACCCCGACCCCAGACCCCGGCCCCAGGCCCTAGACCAAGAACCCCAGACCCAGACCCCAGACCACAGAACACAGACCCCAGACCACAGACCACCGACCCAGACCCCAGTCTTTGGCCCCAGATCCAGACCCCAGGCCCCCGGCCCCACCTAGACCCCAGAACCCCATCCCCAGAACCCAGACCGAGACCCCAGACGACCGACCCAACCCAGACACCAGATCCCCGACCCCAGACCTCAGTCCCCAGGCCCAGGCCCCAGCCCCCAGCCCCAAACCCCAAACCCAGACTCCGGACATTGGACCCCGGCCCCAGACCCCAGTAACCCAACCCCAGACCCCCGACCCCATTCCCCAGACCCCCGAACCCAGACTCGAGAGCACTGACCACAGACCCCAGTCCCAAGCCCAAACCCATGACCCCAGACCCCAGAACCCCTACCCAGACCTCCAACCCCTGACCCCAGGCCCAGACCCCATACTCCCAACGCCAGACCCCAGACCCCCGACCCCCAACCCCGACCCCGGCCCCAGATCCCAGACCCCCGACACCAGACCCCCTACACCAGACCCCAGACCCCAGACCCACGACCCCAGAACCCCAAACCCAGACCTCCAACCCCAGATGCCCGACACCAGACCCCAAACTCCCGACTACAAACCCCAGACCACAGACCCCCGATGCCCGACCACCGACCCCAGACCCCCGACCCCCGACCCCAGACCCCAGGCCTAGACCCCCAACCTAAGACCCAGACCCGACCCCATAACTCAGACTCCTGACACCAGACCCCAGATCCCCAACCCTGACCCCAACCCCAAACCCCGGACATCGGACCCCACCCCAGACCCCAGTATCCCGACCCCAGAACCCCAACCCCATTCCCTAGACCCACAAACCCAGACTCAAGACCACCGAGCACAGACCCCAGTCCCAAGCCCCAGACCCATGACCCCAGACCCCAGAACCCCTACCCAGACCCCCGACCCCCAACAACAGACCCAGACCTCAAACACCAACGCCGGACCCCAGACCCCCCACCCCTGACTCTCGACCCCCAACCCCAGACCCCCGCCACCAGACCGCAGAACGCAGACCCCAGACCCCAGGCCCCCTATCCCAGACCCCAGACCCCTGACCCCGGACCCCTGACCCAGACCTCCGACCCACGACCTCCGACGCCCTACCGCTGACCCCCTACCACCAACCCCGTACCCCAGACCCCGACCCTCAATTCCAGACCCCAGACCCCAGAACCACACTCCTGACCCCATAACCAGACCTCTGACCCCAGTCCCCAGAACAAAGACCCAGACCCCAGGTCCAAGACCCAGACCCCCAGACCCAGACCCCAGACCACAGACCACCGACCCTAGACCCCAGGCTCTGGCCCCAGATCCAGACCCCAGACCGAGACCCCAGACCACTGACCCAACCCAGACACCAGACTCCCGACCCCAGACCCCAGTCTCCAGGCCCAGGCCCCAGCCCCCAGCCCCAGACACCAGACCCCCGACCCCAGACCCCCGACCCCAGACCCCATAGCCCCAACCCCAGACCCCCAGCACCAGACCCCAGACCCCCGACCCCCGAACCCCAAATACAGACCACAGACCTCAGACCCCAGACTCCCAACACCAGACCCCAAACTCCCGACCCCAGCCCCAGACCCCAGACCCCTGACACCATAACCAGACCTCTGACCCCAGACCCCAGACCCCCGACCACAGACACCTGACCACAAACCCCCGACCCCAGACCCCAGATCCCTGATCCAGACCCGACACCAGATCCCAGACCCCAGACCCCGGC
The DNA here is from genome assembly GCF_031878675.1 of Megascapheus bottae. Lineage (NCBI taxonomy): Eukaryota > Metazoa > Chordata > Mammalia > Rodentia > Geomyidae > Megascapheus > Megascapheus bottae. The sequence continues at coordinate 311,927 of NW_028327755.1, read as the reverse complement.
CCCAGACCCCAGATCCTAGACCCAAGACCCCAGACCCCTGACCGCAGACCTCAGACCTCAGACCCCAGACCCTAACCTGCCTGGAGAGCCTGCCCGACCCCAGACCCCAGACCCCGACCTCCGAACCAAGACTCCAGACCTCAACGTGCCCGGAGAGCCCGCCCAACCCCCAACCCCCGACCCCCAATCCCAGACCCCAGACCCAGACACCTGACCCGAGAACACAGACCCCAGACCCCAGGCCCAGACCAAAGACTCTGAACCCAGACAGACCCCCGAACATAGACCCAGACCCCCGACCCCTGATCCTAGACCCAGACGCCATACACCCGACGCCAGACCCCAGTACCCAGACCCCCGACCCTCGACCCCCGACCCCAAACCCCCGCCACCAGACTGCAGACCCCAGACCCCAGACAGTGACCCCAGACCCCAGACCGTGGCCCCAAACCCCAGACCCCAGACCCCAGACCCAGGCACAGACACCAGACCCCCAACCCAGACCCCCAACAGCAGTTCCCCGACACCAGACCCCTGACAACAGACCCCGGACCCCAGACCCTAGAACCCCAAACCCAGAACCCCTACCCCAGACCCCAGTCACCAGACCCAAGATCCCCAACCCCCGACCCCCGGCCCCATACCCAGACCCCAGAGCCCCGACCCCAGATGCAGACCCCAGATCCCCGATCCCACCTAGACCCCAGAACCCCATCCCCAGTCAGTCCCCAGACCCCAGACCGAGATCCCAGACCACCGACCCGACCCAGACACCAGACCCCTGACCCCAGACCACAGTCCCCAGGCCCAGGTCCCAGACCCCAGCCCCCAGCCCCAGACACCAGACCCCCGACCCCAGACCCCAGACCACAGACCCCAAACCTCCGACCCAGACCCCCGACACCAGACCCCAGACCCCAGACCCAGACCTCAGATACTTGACCCCAGACATCTGACCCAGACCCCTGACCCCAAACCCCAGACACCAGAACCCCAAACCCAGACTCCAGACCTCAGACCCCAGACTCCCGACACCAGACCCCAAACTCCTGGCCCCAGACCCCAGACCCAGACCCCCAACCCCAGACCCAGACCCCCGACCCCAGACCCCAGAACCCAGACCCCAGACCCCAGAACCCAGACCCCCGACCACAGATCCCAGACCGCCGACCCCAGACCCCACCCAGAACCCAGACCCCCGACAACCAACCCCCGACCCCAGACATCCCACCACCAACCCCCGACCACAGATCCCAGACCACCGACCCCAGACCCCAGGCCCCAGACACCCACCCCAGACCCAGACCCCCGACCCCAGACACCCAACCACCGACCCACGACCCCATACCCAGACCTCTGACCCCAGACCCCAGACCACCGGCCCCAGACCCAAGACCCCAGTCCCCGACCCCAGACCCCAGACCTCGACCCCAGACCCCCGACACCAGACCTCAGATGGTTGACCCCAGACACCCGACCCCAGACCCCTGACCCCAAACCCCAGACACCAGAACCCCAAACCCAGACCCCAGACCTCAGACCCCAGATTCCCGATACCAGACCCCAAACTCCCGGCCCCAGACCCAGACCCCTAACCCCAGACCCAGACCCCCGACCCCAGACCCCAGACCCCCGACCCCAGACACCCAACCACCGACCCACGACCCCATACCCAGACCTCTGACCCCAGACCCCCGGCCCCAGACCCAAGACCCCAGTCCCCGACCCCAGACCCCAGACCTCGACCCCAGACCCCCGACACCAGACCTCAGACCCAGACCCCCGACACCTACTCCAGACCCATGATGCCAGACCCCTGACCCCACAGCCCAGACCCCCTACCCCTGACCCCCAACCCAGGCCCCTGACCCGCAACCTCTGGCCACAGACCCCAGACCCCCGACCCCAGACCCCAGATCCCCGACCCCCGACCCCCTACATCAAACCCCAGACCCCCATCCCCACACCTCAGACCCCAGACACCTGACCCCAGACCCCACACCCCCGACCCCAGACCCCACACCCCCGACCCCAGACTCCACACCCCCGACCTCAGACCCCACCCACACCCCCAACCCCAGACCCCAGATCCAGACCCAAACCCCAAACCCCAGATCCCAGACGACCGACCCCAGCCCCCAGAGACCCCACACCCCCGACCCCAGCCAGACCCCCAACCCCAGGCCCCAGACCCCAGACCCCCAACCCCTGGCCACAGACCTACGACTCCCGACCCCAGACCCTGACCCTAGACCCAGGCCCCAAACCCCAGACTCCCGAACCCAAACCTCAGACCCGAGACCCCAGACCCCAGACCCCCGACCCCAGACCCCACACCCTGACCCTAGACCCCAGTCCGATGCCCAGAAAGCAGACTTCCGACCCCAGACCCCAGACCCCGGTCACCGGCCCCAGACCCCAGACCCCAGGCCCCCGACACCCTACACCAGACCCCAGACCCCGACACACGACTCCAGACCCCAGACCCCGGCTCCAGACCCCAGACCAAAGACCCCAGACCCCAGGCCCAAAACCCAGACCCCCAGACCTAGACTCCACCTAGACCCCAGAACCCCCAACCCCAGACCACAGACCACCGACCTCAGACCCCAGGCTCTGGCCCCAGATCCAGACCCCAGACCCCAGACTCCCGACCCCACCTAGACCCCAGAACCCCCAACCCCAGGCCCCCGACCGACACCACAGACAACCGACCCAACCCAGACACCAGACCCCCGACCCCAGACTCCCGACACCAGACCCCAGACTCACGACCCCAGAACCCCAAATCCAGACCCCAGACCTCCAACACCAGACGCCCGACACCAGACCCCAAACTCCCAACCACAAACCCCAGTCCCGGGCCCCAGCCCCCCGACCCCAGACACCAGCCCCCCGACCACATACCCCAGACCCCAGACCCCAGACCCAGACCACAGACCCCAGACCCAAGACCCCAGGCCCCGGCCCCAGACCCCTGACCACAGATCCCAGACTCCATACCCCAGTCCTCTGATCCAGACCCGAGCCAGATCCCAGGCCCCAGACCCCAGACCCCAGGCCCCTGACCCCATAGCCCAGACCCTGGCCCCAGACCACAGACCCCGAAACCAGACACAGATCCCCGACCATAGACCCAGACCCCTGACCCCAGACCCCAGACCACCGACCACCAACCCCAGACCCCAGACCCCCGACCCCAGACCCTCGACCCCAGACCCACAAACCCAGACCCCCCGACCCCAACCAGACCCCCAGACCCAGACCCACACCCCAAACCCCAGACCTCAGACCACTGACCCCAGCCCCCCGACCCCAGCCTGACCCCCAAACCCAGACCCCAGGCCCCAGACCCTCAACCCCCGACTACAGACCCCCAACCCCCTACCTCAGACCCCCGACCCCCGACCTCAGAACCCGACCCCCGACCACAGACCCCAGACTTCAGACCCCAACCTGCCTGGAGAGCCTGCCCAACCCCAGACCCCAGACCCCCGACCCCAGACCCCAGATCCCAGACCCCCAAACCCAGACACCAGACCCCTGACCCCCGACCCCAGACCCAAACCGTGGCCTCACACCCCAGACCCCAGACCACAACCCCAGGCCTAGACCCCTGACCCCCGACCACAGAACCCCAATGCCCGACCCCATACCCCTTACCCCAGACCCCAGGACCAGACCCCAGAAACCGGCCCCAGACCGCAGACCCCACACCCCCGACTCCAGACCCCAGGCCGATCCCCAGACCCCAGACCCCTGACCCCAGACTCCCGACCCCAGACCCCTGACCCCAGACTCCCGACCCCAGACTCCAACCTGCCCGGAGAGCCCACCCAACCCCAGACACCAGACCCCCGACCCCAGACACCAGACCCAGATACCAGACCCCAGATCCCGACCCTCGACCTCTGACGCCAGACCCAGACCCCTGACCCCCGACCCCCTACCCCAGACCCCGACCCATGACCTCAGACCCCAGACCCCAGACTCGGGCCCCAGACTTCAGACCAAAGACCCCTGACCCCAGGCACAAGACCCAGACCACCAGACCCAGACCCCAGACCACAGACCACCGACCCTAGACCGCAGACTCTGGCCCCAGATCCAGACCCCCAACCCCAGATCCCAGATCAAAGACCCCAGACCCCAGGATCTGGCCCCAGATCCAGACCCCAGACCCCTGACAACACCTAGATCCCAGAACCCTGTCCCCCGACCCCAGACCCCAGACCGAGACCCCAGACCACCTATCCAACCCAGACCCAGACCCCTGAACCCAAACCTAGTCCCCAGGCCCAGGCCTCAGACCCAGCCCCACACGCTCAACCCCAGACCCCACACCTCAGACCTCCGACCCCAGACACCAGAACCCCAAATCCAAACCCCAGACCTCCGACCCCAGGCTCCCGACACCAGACCTCAGACCCCGGCCCCAAACCCCAGACCCCGGCCCCAGACCCCCGACCCCAGACCAAGACCCCAGACCACATACCCAGACCCCCGACCCCAGACCCCACTCAGACCCCAGACCCCCGACCACTGACCCCCGACCCAGACACCTGACCAACGACCCACGACCCCAGACTCCAGGACCGGGCCCCAGACCCCAGACCCCAGACCACCGACCCCAGACCCAAGACCCCAGTCCCCAACCCCAGACCCCAGACATCCGACCCCCGACCCCCGACCCCTGACACCAGACCACAGACCCCAGACCCCCGACACCGGACCCCACACCCCGACCCCAGACCCCGACCCCAGACCCCAGACCCAGAGCCCCGATCCCAGACTCTGAAGCCAGACCCCAGACACCCGAACCCAAACCCCAGACTCAAACCCCAGACCCCAGTCCCCGCCCAGACCCCAGACCCCTGACCCCAGAACCCAGCTCTCCGACCCCAGACCCCCGACCCCAGACCCCAGACTCCTGACCCCAGACCCAGGACACAGACCCCAGACCCCAGGCCCAGACGCCAGACCCCAGACCCCTGACCCCAGACCTCCGACCCCAGATCCCAGACCCTCGACCCCAGAACCTGGACCCAAGAACCCCTACCCCAGGCCCCTGACCCCAGATCCCGGACCCCCGACCCCAGGCCCCAGACCCCAACCCCCGACTACAGACCCTCGACCCCCAACCCCCGACCCCATAGCCCAGACCCCAGGCCCCAGACCCCAACCCCCAACTACAGACCCTCGACCCCCGACCCCCGACCCCAGACCCAGACCCCAGATCCCAGACCCAGTCACCTGACCCCCGAACCCAGACACCAGACCCCGGACCACCGACCCCAGACCCAGACACCAGACCACCGACCCCAGACCCCAGGCTCCGGCCCCAGATCCAGATCTCAGACCCCCGACCCCACCTAGACCCCAGAACCCCATCCCCAGACCCCTGACCCCAGACTGAGACCACAGACTGTTGGGGGCCGAGTAATGCCATTCTAACAACTTTCTGCTGAGACCTGTAGTAGGGGTAAACACGTGGACCTCTTTATCCTGCTCACCTGTTGTGCTGATAGGCTCCCACACCCAATATAACGAGGGGAGTTTTAGAGAGATTCCTGCCTTGATGAAGCTGCATGGCGTCTCTGTTCTTGCTCCGGGGAAGCAAGGCTGAGTGCGGGAGGACAGTGGGCCCTCTCCTCTCGCAGCTTGGACTGGTTGGGTGTGCTTTTTCCCATCCCTCCTCAAGAGGGACTGGGGACGAAGGACCCCGACAACAGACATCCGACCCAACCCAGATATCAGACCCCAGACCCCAGTCCCCAGGCACAGGCCCAAGACCCCAGCCCCACACAGCAGACCCCCAACCCCAGACCCCCAACACCAGACCCCAGACTCCAGACCCAGACACCAGACGCCCAAACCCAGACCCCTGACCCCCAAACCGAGACCCCAAAACCGCAAACCCAGACCCCAGACTCCAACCCCAGACTCCCGAAACCAGACCCCAAAGTCCTGACCACAAACCCAAGACTCCGGCGCCAGACCCCAGACCCCAGACCCCTGACCCCATACCCAGACTCAGACCCCAAACCCCAGACCCCCGACCACCGACCCGAGACCCCAGACCCCAGAGACCCCAGACCCCTGACCCCAGCCTGACCCCTGACCCCAGGCCCCAGACCCCCAACCCCTGGCCACAGACCCCCGACTCCCAACCCCAGACCCCAGCCCCAGACAACCGACCCCAGACCCCACACCCCAGACCCCAGACCCCAGGCCGATCCCCAGACCCCAGGCACCGGCCCCAGACCCTCTACCACAGACCCACGAATACAGACCTCAGCCTGACCACCGACCCCAGGCCTCAGACCCCCAACCCCTGGCCACAGACCCCCAACTACCGACCCCAGACCCCAGACCCTGACCCTAGACCCAGGCCCCAAACCCCAGACCTGAGACCCCAGACCCCAGACCCCGGCCCCACACCCCAGACCCCCAACCCCAGACCCCACACCCCCGACCCTAGACCCCAGGCCAATCCCCAGACCCCAGGCACCGGCCCCAGACCCCCTACCCCAGACCCATGAATACAGACCCCAGACCCCGGCCCCAGACCAAAGACCCCAGACCCCAGGCCCAAGACCCAGACCCCAGACCACAGACCACCGCCCCAGATCCAGACCCCAGTCCCAGACCCCAGACACCCGACCCAGACACCAGACCACAGACCTCCAACAGCAGACCCCTGAACTCCGACCCCTACACTTACCCCTAACCCTAACCCTAACCATACACCTAACCGTAACCTTAAATCGAACCCTAACCCTACCTCTAACCGTAACCATAACCCTAAACCTAACCCTAACCCTAACCCTACCCCTGTCCCTACCCCTACCCCTAACCCTAACTCTGACCTACCCCTACCCCTACCCCAATCCCTAACCCTAACCCTAACCCTAACCCTATCCCTACCCCTACCCCTACCACTAACCTTAACCTTAACCCTAACCCTACTCCTAACCCTAACCCTAACCCTAACCCTAACACTAACTGAACCCCTACCCCTACGCCTACACCTAACCCTACCCCTACCACTAACCCTAACCCTAACCCTAACCCTACACCTACCCTTACCCGTAACCCTAACCCTAACCCTAACCATACCCTAACCGTAACCCTAAATCTAACCCTAACCCTACCTCTAACCGTAACCCTAACCCTAACCCTAACCCTAACCCTACACCTGACCCTAACCCTAATTCGAACCCTCCCCCTAATGCTAACCCTAACCCTAAACCTAACCCTACGCCTATCCGTAACCCTAACCCTAACCCTACCCTAACCCTAACCCTAACCCTAATCCTAACTATACCCCTAACCCTAAACCTACCCCTAACGCTAACCCTAACCCTAACCCTAACCCTGTACCTAACCCTACCCTTAAGCCTAACCCTACCCCTAACCCTACCCCTAACCCAACACCTAACCCTAACCCTACCCCTAACCCTACCCCTAACCCTAACCCTAACCAAACCGCTAACCCTAATCCACACCCTACGCCTACCCCTACCTCTAACCCTAACCCTAACTCTACCCCTAACCCTAACCATACCCGTAACGCTAACCCTAAACCTAACCCTCACCCTACCCTTAACCGTAACCCTACCCCTAACATTAACCCTACCCTTACCCCTAACCCTATCCCTAACCCTAACCCTAACCCTAAAACCCTAACCCTAACCATACCCCTACCCCTACCCCTAACCTAACCCTAACCCTAACCCAACCCTTAACCCTATCCCTACCACTCACTCTAACCCTAACCCTAACCCTAACCCTAACCCTAACCCTAGCCTTAAACCTAACCCTAACCCTAACCCTAAACCTAACCCTAACCCTAATCCTACCCCTACCCTTAACCCTACCCCTACCACTAACCCTAACTCTACGCCTAACCCTACCATACCCCTAACCCTCCCCTACCCTTAAACCCAAACATAACCCTAACCCTACCCTTAACCATAACCCTAACCCTAACCCTAACCATACCCCTAACGCTAACCCTAACCCTAACCCTACCCATAACCGTAACCCTAACCCTAAACCTAAGCCTAACCCTACCCCTACCCCCTAACCCTAACCCTAACCGTAAAACCCTAACCCTAACCCTACCCTACCCCTACCCCTACCCCCTAACCCTAACCCAAACCCTAAAACCCTAACCGTAACCATACCCCTACCCCTACCCCTAACCTAACCCTAACCCTAACCCTAACCCAACTCTTAACCCTATCCCTACCACTCACTCTAACCCTAACCCTAACCCTAACGCTACCCCCTAACCCGAACCTGAACCCTAACCCTAACCCTATCCCTAACCGTAACTGTACCCCTACCCCTACCCCTAACCCGAACACTAACCCTAACCCTCACCCTACCCATAACCTTACACCTACCACTAACCCTAACCATAACCCTACCCCTAACGCTAACCCTACCCCTACCCCTAAACCTAACCCCTACCCCTACCACTAACTTAACTTTAAACCTAACCCTACTCCTAAACCTAACACTAACCCTAACCCTAACCCTAACCCTAACTGTACCCCCTACCCCTACCCCTAACCCTTCCCCTACCACTAACCATAACCCTAACCCTAACCCTACCCCTACCCCAACCCTAACCCTAATCCAAACCCTAACCATACCCCTAACCGTAACCCTAAATCTAACCCTAACCCTACCTCTAACCGTAACCCTAACCCTAAACCTAACCCTAACCCTAACCCTACCCCTGACCCTAACCCTAACCCTAACTCTACGCATAACCCTACCATACCCCTAACCCTGCCCCTACCCTTAAACCCAACCCTACCCCTAACCATAACCCTAACCCTAACCCTACCCCTAACCCTACCTCTACCGATAACGCTAACCCTAACCCTAGACCTAACCCTACCCCTAACCGTAATCCTAACCTAAACCTAAGCCTAACCCTACCCCTACCCCTACCCCTAACCCTAACAGTAAAACCCTAACCCTAACCCTACCCCTACCCCCTACCCATAACCTAAACCTAACCTAACCCTAACCCTAACCCTAACCTAACCCTAACCCTAGCCCTAACCCTAACCCTAAGCCTAACCCTAAAACCCTAACCCTAACCCTAACCCTAACCTAACCCTAAACCTAACCCTAACCCTAACCCTAACCCTAACCCTACCCCCTAACCCTAACCCTACCACTAACCCTAGCCCTAACCCTAACAGTAACTGTACCCCTACCCCTACCCCTAACCCGAACCCTAACCCTAACCCTAAACCTAACCCTAACCCTAATCCTACCCCTACCCTTAACCCTACCCCTACCACTAACCCTAACTCTACGCCTAACCCTACCATACCCCTAACCCTCCCCTACCCTTAAACCCAAACATAACCCTAACCCTACCCTTAACCATAACCCTAACCCTAACCCTAACCATACCCCTAACGCTAACCCTAACCCTAACCCTACCCATAACCGTAACCCTAACCCTAAACCTAAGCCTAACCCTACCCCTACCCCTAACCCTAACCCTAACCGTAAAACCCTAACCCTAACCCTACCCCTACCCCTACCCCTACCCCTATCCCTACACTAACCCTAACCCTAACCCTACCACTAACACTAACCTAACCCTAACCCTAGCCCTAACCCTACCCCTACCCCTAACCCTAACCCTCACCCTACCCCTAACCTTACCCCTACCACTAACCCTAACCATAACCCTACCCCTAACCCTAATCCTACCCCTAACCCTAAACCTAACCCTAACCCTAATCCTAACCCTAACCCTACCCGAACCCTAACCCTAACCCTACCCCTAACCCTAACCCTAAACCTAACCCTAACCCTGTCCCTAACCCTACACCTACCACTAACCTCACCCTTACCCTAACCCTAACCCTACCCCTAACCCTCACCCTAACCCTAACCCTAACCCTAACCATACCACTAAGCCTAACCCTACCCCTAACCCCAACCCTAAACCTAACCCTGACCCTAAGCCTCACCCTACCCCTAACTGTAACCCTAACCCTAACCCTAACCCTCCTCCTAATGCTAACCCTAACCGTAAACCTAACCCTACGCCTAACCGTAACCCTAACCCTAACCCTAACCCTAACCTTACCCAAACCCTAACCCTAAACTTAATCCCAACCCTAACCCTGACCCTACCCCTAACCGTAACCGAAACCCTACCCGTAAAGCTAACCCTAACCCTAAACCTAAACCTACCCCTAACGCTAACCCTAACCCTAACCCTAACCCTGTACCTAACCCTACCATTAAGCCTAACCCTAACCCTAAACCTACCCCTAACCCTACCCCTAACCCAACACCTAACACTAACCCTAACCCTACCATACCCCGAATCCTACCCCTACCCTTAAACCCAACAATAACCCTAACCCTACCCTTAACCTTAACCCTAACCCTAACCCTAACCAAACCCGTAAGTCTAACCCTAACCCTAACCCTACCCCTAACCGTAACCCTAAACCTAAACCTAAGCCTAACCCTACCCCTACCCCTACCCCTAATCCTAACCCTAAAACCCTAACCCTACCCCTACACCTAACCCTGCCCCTACCCCTAACCTAACCCTAACCCTAACCCTACCCCTAACCCTAACCCTAATCCTGCCCCTAACCCTAACTATACCCCTACCCCTACTCCTAACTCGAAAGCTAACCCTAACTCTAACCCTAACCCTAACCCTAACCCTACCCCTAACCCTAACGTAACCCTAACCCTAGCCCTAACCCTACCCCTCACCGTAACCCTGACCCTTCCACTAACCCTACCCCTACCCCTACCCCTACCCCTACCCCTAACCCTAACCCTACCGCTAACCCTAATCCACAACCTACGCCTACCCCTAACTCTAACCCTAACCCTAACTCTACCCCTAACCCTAACCATACCCCTAACGCTAACCCTAACGCTAACCCTAACCCTTCCCTTAACTGTAACCCTACCCCTAACCCTAACCCTACCCTTACACCTAACCCTATCCCTAACCCTAACCCAAACCCTAAAACCCTAACCGTAACCATACCCCTACCCCTACCCCTAACCTAACCCTAACCCTAACCCTAACCCAACTCTTAACCCTATCCCTACCACTCACTCTAACCCTAACCCTAACCCTAACGCTACCCCTAACCCGAACCTGAACCCTAACCCTAACCCTATCCCTAACCGTAACTGTACCCCTACCCCTACCCCTAACCCGAACACTAACCCTAACCCTCACCCTACCCATAACCTTACACCTACCACTAACCCTAACCATAACCCTACCCCTAACGCTAACCCTACCCCTAACCCTAAACCTAACCCTACCCCTACCACTAACTTAACTTTAAACCTAACCCTACTCCTAAACCTAACACTAACCCTAACCCTAACCCTAACTGTACCCCTACCCCTACCCCTAACCCTTCCCCTACCACTAACCATAACCCTAACCCTAACCCTACCCCTACCCCAACCCTAACCCTAATCCAAACCCTAACCATACCCCTAACCGTAACCCTAAATCTAACCCTAACCCTACCTCTAACCGTAACCCTAACCCTAAACCTAACCCTAACCCTAACCCTACCCCTGACCCTAACCCTAACCCTAACTCTACGCCTAACCCTACCATACCCCTAACCCTGCCCCTACCCTTAAACCCAACCCTACCCCTAACCATAACCCTAACCCTAACCCTACCCCTAACCCTACCTCTACCGATAACGCTAACCCTAACCCTAGACCTAACCCTACCCCTAACCGTAATCCTAACCTAAACCTAAGCCTAACCCTACCCCTACCCCTACCCCTAACCCTAACAGTAAAACCCTAACCCTAACCCTACCCCTACCCCTACCCATAACCTAAACCTAACCCTAACCCTAACCCTAACCCTAACCCTAACCTAACCCTAACCCTAGCCCTAACCCTAAACCTAAGCCTAACCCTAAAACCCTAACCCTAACCCTAACCCTAACCCTAACCTAACCCTAAACCTAACCCTAACCCTAACCCTAACCCTAACCCTACCCCTAACCCTACCCCTACCACTAACCCTAGCCCTAACCCTAACCGTAACTGTACCCCTACCCCTACCCCTAACCCGAACCCTAACCCTAACCCTAAACCTACCCCTAACCCTAATGCTAACCCTAATCCTACCCCTAACCCTACCCCTACCCCTATCCCTAACCCTAACCCTAACCCTAACCCTAAAACCCTAACCCTAACCCTACCGCTACACCTAACCCTAATCCTAACCCTAACCCTAACCCTAACCCTAACTGTACCCCTACCCCTACCCCTAAACCGAACCCTAACCATATCCATAACCCTACCCCTACCCCTACCACTAACCTTAACCCAATCCTACCCCTACCCGTACCACTAACCCCAATCCTAACGATACCCCTAACGCTAACCCTAACCCTAACCCTACCCCTAATCATAACCCTAACAATAAACCTAAGCCTAACCCTACCCCTACCGCTACCCCTAACCCTAACCCTAAAACCCTAACCCTAACCCTACCCCTACCCCTACCCCTACCCCTAACCCTAAAACCCTAACCCTAACCCTAACCCTAACCCGTAACCTAACCCTAACCTTACCCTAACCCTACCCCTAACCCTACTCCTACCACTTACCCTAGCCTAACCCTAACCCTAACCCTACCCCTACCCCTAACCATAACACTAACCCTAACCCTAACTCTACCCTAAACCTAACACTAACCCTACCCCAAACCCTAACCCTAACCCTAACACTAACCATACCCCTAACGCTAACCCTAACCCTAACCCTAACCCTACCCCTACCCCTAACCGTAATCGTAACCCTAACCCTACCCTAACCCTAACACTAAACCTACCTCTAACCCTACCCCTAACCCTAACCCTAACCCTACCCCTAACCCTACCCCTACCACTACCCCTCACCCTAATCCTAACGCTAGCCCTAACCCTACACCTAACCCTAAACCTAACCCTACCCCAAACCCTAACCCTAACCCTAACCCTACCCCTAACCG
>NW_028327755.1:273876-283876 GCF_031878675.1 Megascapheus bottae | reverse complement strand
GTTTAGGGTTAGTGGTAGGGTTAGCGTTAGGGGTAGGGTTATGGTTAGGGTTAGTGGTAGGGCTAAGCTTAGGGGTAGGGTGAGGGTTAGGGTTAGTGTTCGGGTAAGGGGTAGGGGTAAGGATACAGTTAGGGTTAGGGATAGGTTTAGGGTTAGGGTTCAGGTTTGGGTTAGGGGTAGGGTTAGGGTTAGGGTTAGGGTTAGAATGAGTGGTAGGGATAGGGTTAAGAGTTGGGTTAGGGTTAGGGTTAGGGTTAGGTTAGGGGTAGGGGTAGGGTTACACTTAAGGGTAGGGTTAGGGTTAGGGTTAGGGTTAGCGTTAGTGGTATGGTTAGGGTTAGTGGTAGAGTTACGGTTCGGGTTAGAGGTAGGGGTAGGCGTAGGGTGTGGATTAGGGTTAGCCGTAGGGTTAGGGTTAGGGTTAGGGGTAGGGTTAGGGTTAGGGTTAGGGTTAGGTGTTTGCTTAGGGGTAGGGTTAGGGGTAGGGTTAGGTTTAGGGTTAGGCTTAATGGTAGGGTTAGGTACAGGGTTAGGGTTAGGGTTAGGGTTAGCATTAGGGGTAGGTTTAGGGTTACGGTTAGGGTTAGCTTTAGGGGTAGGGTTAGGGTTAGGGTTAGGGTTATGGGTAGGGTCATGGTTAGGGTTAGGATTAGGGTTAGGGTTAGGTTTAGGGTAGGGTTAGGGTTAGGGTTAGGGTTAGGGTTACGGTTAGGCGTAGGGTTAGGTTTAGGGTTAGGGTTAGCATTATGGGGAGGGTTATGGTTAGGGTTAGGGTTACAGTTAGGGGCAGGGTTAGGCTTAGGGTCAGGGTTAGGGTTAGGGGTGGGTTTAGAGGTAGGGTTAGGCTTAGTGTTATGGTTAGGGTTAGGGTTAGGGTGAGGGTTACGGGTAGGGTTAGGGTTAGGGTTAGGGTGAGGGTTAGTGTTAGGGGCAGGGTTAGGGACAGGGTTAGGGTTAGGTTTAGGGTTAGGGTTAGGGGTAGGGTTAGGGTTAGGGTTAGTGGTAGGGTTAGGGCTAGGGTTAGTGGTAGGGTTAGGGTTAGTGTGAAGGGTAGGGTTAGGGCTAGGGTTAGGTTAGGGGTAGGGGTAGGGGTAGGGTTAGGGTTAGGGTTTTAAGGTTAGGGTTAGGGTTAGGGGTAGGGTTAGGGTTAGGCTTAGGTTTAGGTTTAGGGCTACTGGTAGGGGTAGGGTTAGGTTTAGGGTTAGGGTTAGCGTTAGGGGTATGGTTAGGGTTAGGGTTAGGGTTATGGTTAAGGGTAGGGTTGGGGTTATGGTTGGCTTTAACGGTAGGGGTAGGTTTAGGGGTATGGTAGGGTTAGGCGTAGAGTTAGGGTTAGGGTTAGGGGTAGGGGTAGGGTCAGTCTTAGGGTTAGGATTAAGGTTAGGGTTAGGGTTAGGGTAAGGTTAGGGTTAGGGTTAGGGTTACGGTTAGGCGTACGGTTAGGTTTAGTGTTAGGGTTAGCATTAGGAGGAGGGTTAGGGTTAGGTTAAGGGTTAGGGTTACAGTTAGGGGTAGGGTTAGGCTTAGGGTCAGGGTTAGGGTTAGGGGTGGGGTTAGGGGTAGGGTTAGGCTTAGTGGTATGGTTAGGGTTAGGGTTAGGGTTAGGGTGAGGGTTAGGGGTAGGGTTAGGGTTAGGGTTAGGGTGAGGGTTAGTGGTAGGGGTAGGGTTAGGGATAGGGTTAGGGTTAGGTTTAGGGTTAGGGTAGGGGTAGGGTTATGGTGAGGGTTAGCGGTAGGGTTAGGGTTAGGATTAGTGTTAGGGAGGGTTAGGGGTAGGGTTAGGGCTAGGGTTAGGGTTAGGTTATTGTTAGGGGTAGGGTTAGGGTTAGGGTTAGTTTAGGGGTAGGGGTAGGGGTAGGGGTAGGGTTAGGGTTAGGATTTTGGGTTTAGGGTTAGGGTTAGTGTTAGGGGTAGGGTTAGGCTTAGGTTTAGGGTTAGGGTTACGGTTAGGGGTAGGGTTAGGGTTAGGGTTAGGGTTAGCTTTATTGGTAGGGTTAGGGTTAGGTTTGGGGTTAGGGGTAGGGTCAGGGTTAGGGTTAGGATTAGGGTTAGGGTTAGGTTTAGGGTAGGGTTAGGGTTAGGGTTAAGGTTACAGTTAGGCGTAGGGTTTGGTTTAGGGTTAGGGTTAGCATTAGGGGGAGGGTTCGGATTAGGGTTAGGGTCAGGGGTAGGGTTAGGGTTAGGGTTAGGGTTATGGTTACGTTTAGAGGTAGGGTTAGGGTTAGATTTAGGGTTATCGTTAGGGGTATGGTTAGGGTTAGGGTTAGGGGTAAGGGTAGGGGTAGGGTTAGGATTAGGGTTAGGGTTAGGGTTAGTGGTAGGGGTAGGGTCAGGTGTAGGGGTAGGGGTAGGGGTACAGTTAGGGTTAGGGTTAGGGTTAGGGTTAGGAGTAGGGTTAGGCTTAAGGTTAAGGTTAGTGGTAGGGGTAGGGGTAGGGATAGGGTTAGGGTTAGGGTAAGGGTTAGGGATTGGCGTAGGGGTAGGGGTAAGGCTAGAGTTAGGGGTAGGGGTAGGGGTACGTTTAGGGTTAGGGTTAGGGTTAGGTTTAGGGTTACGGGTAGGGTTAGCGTTAGGGGTAGGGTTATGGTTAGGGTTAGTGGTAGGGCTAAGCTTAGGGGTAGGGTGAGGGTTAGGTTTAGTGTTCGAGTAAGGGGTAAAGGTAAGGATACAGTTAGGGTTAGGGATAGGTTTAGGGTTAGGGTTCAGGTTTGGGTTAGGGGTAGGGTTAGGGTTAGGGTTAGTGTTAGAATGAGTGGTAGGGATAGGGTTAAGAGTTGGGTTAGGGTTAGGGTTAGGGTTAGGTTAGGGGTAGGGGTAGGGTTACACTTAAGGGTAGGGTTAGGGTTAGGGTTAGCGTTAGTGGTATGGTTAGGGTTAGTGGTAGAGTTACGGTTCGGGTTAGAGGTAGGGGGTAGGCGTAGGGTGTGGATTAGGGTTAGCCGTAGGGCTAGGGTTAGGGGTAGGGGTAGGGTTAGGGTTAGGGTTAGGGTTAGGGTTAGGTGTTGGGTTAGGGGTAGGGTTAGGGGTAGGGTTAGGTTTAGGGTTAGGCTTAATGGTAGGGTTAGGTACAGGGTTAGCGTTAGGGGTAGGTTTGGGTTAGGGTTAGGGTTAGCTTTAGGGGTAGGGTTAGGGTTCGGCTTAGGGTTGTGGGTAGGGTCATGGTTAGGGTTAGGATTAGGGTTAGGATTAGGGTTAGGATAGGGTTAGGGTTAGGGTTAGGGTTACGGTTAGGCGTAGGGTTAGGTTTAGGTTTAGGGTTAGCATTATGGGGAGGGTTATGGTTAGGGTTAGGGTTACAGTTAGGGGTAGGGTTAGGCTTAGGGTTAGGGTTAGGCTTAGGGGTGGGGTTAGGGTTAGGGTTAGGCTTAGTGGTACGATTATTGTTAGGGTTAGGGTGAGGGTTAGGGGTAGGGTTAGGGTTAGGGTTAGGGTGAGGGTTAGTGTTAGGGGTAGGGTTAGGGACAGGGTTATGGTTAGGTTTAGGGTTAGGGTTAGGGGTAGGGTTAGGGTTAGGGTTAGGGTTAGGGCTAGGGTTAGTGGTAGGGTTAGGGTTAGTGTTAACGTTAGAGTTAGGGCTACGGTTAGGTTAGGGGTAGGGGTAGGGGTAGGGTTAGGGTTAGGGTTTTAGGGTTAGGGTTAGGGTTAGGGGTAGGGTTAGGGTTAGGCTTAGGTTTAGGTTTAGGACTACGGTTAGGGGTAAGGTTAGGGTTAGGGTTAGGGTTAGCATTAGGGGTATTGTTAGGGTTAGGGTTAGGGTTATGTTTAAGGGTAGGGTTGGGGTTATGGTTGGCTTTAACGGTAGGGGTAGGGTTAGGGGTATGGTAGGGTTAGGCGTAGAGTTAGGGTTAGGGTTAGGGTCAGGGGTAGTGTTACGGTTAGGGTTAGGGTTAGGGTTACGGTTAGAGGTAGGGTTAGGGTTAGATTTATGGTTACGGTTAGGGGTATGGTTAGGGTTAGGGTTACGGTTAGATTTAAGGTTAGGGTTAGTGGTAGGGGTAGGGTTAGGGGTAGGGTAGGGGTACAGTTAGGGTTAGGTTTAGGGTTAGGGTTAGGGTTAGGATTAGGGTTAGGGTTAAGGTTAAGGTTAGTGGTAGGGGTAGGTTTAGGGGGAGGGTTAGGGTTAGGTTTAGGGATTGGGGTAGGGGTAGGGGTAGGGCTAGAGTTAGGGTTAGGGGTAGGGGTAGGGTTAGGATTAGGGGTAGGATTAGGGTTAGGGTTAGGTTTAGGGTTAGGGGTAGGGTTAGGGTTAGGGGTAGGGTTATGGTTAGGGTTAGTGGTAGGGGTAAGGTTAGGGGAAGGGTGAATTTTAGGGGTAGTGTTCGGGTTAGGGGTAGGGGTAGGGGTACAGTTAGGGTTAGGGATAGGGTTAGGGTTAGGGTTAGGGTTAGCTTTAGGGGTAGGGTTAGGGTTATGGTTAGGGTTAGGGATTGGGGTAGGGGTAGGGGTAGGGCTAGAGTTGGGGTTCGGGGTAGGGGTAGGGTTAGGGTTAGGGGTAGGGTTAGGGTTAGGGTTAGGTTTAGGGTTAGGAGTAGGGTTAGGGTTAGGGGTAGGGTTATGGTTAGGGTTAGTGGTAGGGGTAAGGTTAGGGGAAGGGTGAGGTTTAGGGGTAGTGTTCGGGTTAGGGGTAGGGGTAGGGGTACAGTTAGGGTTAGGGATAGGGTTAGGGTTCAGGTTCGGGTTAGGGGTAGGGTTAGGGTTAGAGATAGGATTAGGGTAAGGTTAGGGGTAGGTGTAGGGGTAGGGTTAGGGTTAGGGTTTTAGGGTTAGGGTTATGTTTAGGGGTAGGGGTAGGGGTAGGGTCAGGGTTAGGGTTATGGTTAGGGTTAGGATTAGGGGTAGGTTTAGGGTTAAGTTTAGGGTTAGGGTTAGGGTTAGCGTTAGGGGTATGGTTAGGGTTAGGGTTACGGTTACAGTTAGATGTAGGGTTAGGGTTATGGTTATTGTTAGCCGCAGGGGTAGGGTTGGGGTTAGGGTTAGGGTTACGGTTACGGGTAGGGTTAGGGTTAGAGTTAGGGTTACAGTTAGGGGTAGGGTTAGGGTTAGGGTTAGGAGTAGAGGAAGGGTTAGGTTAGGTTAAGGGTTAGGGTTAGGGTTAGGGGTGGTTAGGGTTAGGATTAGGGTTCGGGTTAGGGTTAGGTTTAGGGTAGGGTTAGGGTTAGGTTTAGGGTTACGGTTAGGGATAGGGTTAGGGTTAGGTTTAGGGATGGGCTTAGGGGTAGGGTTAGGGGTAGGGTTAGGGTTAGTGTTAGGGTTAGGGGTAGGGTTAGTGGTAGGGTTAGGGTTAGGATTAGGGGTAGGGGTAGCGTTAGGGTTAGGGTTAGGGTTATGCTCAGGGTTAGTGCTAGGGGTAGGCTTAGGGGTAGGCTTAGGGTTAAGGTTTGGGTACGGTTAGGGGTAGGGTTAGGGGTACAGTTAGGGTTAGGATTAGGTTTAGGGTTGGGGTTAGGGATAGGGGTAGGGTTAGGGTTAGAGTTAGCGTTATGGGTAGGGTTAGATTTAGGGTAAGGTTAACCGTTAAGGTTAGGTTTAGGTTAGGGTTAGGGTAAGGGGTAGGGTTAGGGTTAGGATTAGGGTTAGGTGTAAGGGTAGGGGTAAGGGTAGGTTTAGGGTTAGGGTTAGGGTTAGGGTTAGGGGTATAGTTAGGTTTAGGCTTAGGTTTAGGGTTAGGGTTAGGGGTAGGGTTAGGGTTAGGGTTAGAGTTAGGGTTAGGGTTAGGTTTAGGGTTAGGGTTAGGGTTAGGCTTAGGGTTAGGGTTACGTTTAGGGGTAGGGTTAGGCTTAGGGTCAGGGTTAGGGTTAGGGGTGGGGTTAGGGGTAGGGTTAGGCTTAGTGGTACTGTTAATATTAGGGTTAGGGTTAGGTTTAGCTTTAGGGCTAGGGTTAGGGTTACGGTTAGGGTTACGGTTATTGGTAGGGTTAGGGTTAGAGTTAGGGTTACGGTTAGGGTAGGGTTAGGGTTAGGTTTAGGTTTAGGGGTAGGGGTAGGGGTAGGGTTAGGGTTAGGGATAGGGTTAGATTTAGCATTAGGGGTTGGTTTAGGCTTAGGGTTAGGGTCACCGTTTAGGGTAGGGTTAGGATTAGGGTTAGGGTTAGGGGTAGGGGTAGGTTTAGGGTTAGGGTTAGGGGAAGGGTTAGGGTTGTGTTAGCTTTAGGTTTAGGGGTAGGGTTAGGGGTAGGGTTAGGGTTACTGTTAGGGGTAGGGTTAGGGTTAGGTTTAGGGATGGGCTTAGGGGTAGGGTTAGGGGTAGGGTTAGGGTTAGGGTTAGGGGAAGGGTTAGGGTTAGTGTTAGCTTTAGGTTTAAGGTAGGGTTAGGGTTAAGGTTAGGGTTACGTTTAGGGATAGGGTTAGGGTTAGGTTTAGGGATGGGCTTAGGGGTAGGGTTAGGGGTAGGGTTAGGGTTAGGTTTACTGGTAGGGTTAGGGTTAGGGGTAGGGTTAGGGTTAGGATTAGGGTTAGGTGTAGCGGTAGGGTTAGGGTTAGGGTTTTAGGGTTAGGGTTAGTGGTAGGGTTAGGGTTAGGGGTAGGGTTAGGTTTAGGGTTAGGTTTAAGGTTAGGGTTAGTGGTAGGGTTAGGGTTAGGGGTAGGGTTAGGGATAGGATTAGGGTTAGGTGTAGTGGTAGGGTTATGGTTAGGGTTTTAGGGTTAGGGTTAGGGTTAGTGGTAGGGTTAGGCTTAGGGGTAGGGTTAGGTTTAGGGTTAGGGTTAGGGTTAGGGTTAGGGTTAGTGGTAGGGTTAGGGTTAGGGGTAGGGTTAGGGTTAGGATTAGGGTTAGGTGTAGCGGTAGGGTTAGGGTTAGGGTTTTATTGTTAGGGTTAGGGTTAGGGTTCGGGTTAGGGTTAGGGTTAGGGTTAGTGGTAGGGGTAGGGTTAGGGGTAGGGTTAGGGTTAGGTTAGGGTTAGGTGTAGCTGTAGAGTTAGGGTTAGGGTTTTAGGGTTAGCGTTAGGGTTAGCGTTAGGGATAGGGGTAGGGTAGGGTTAGGGGTAGGGTTAGGGTTAGGATTAGGGTTAGGGGTAGGTTTAGGGTTAGGGTTAGGGTTCGGGTTAGGGGTAGGAGTAGGGGTACAGTTACGGTTAGGGTTAGGGATAGGTTTAGTGGTAGGGGTAGGGTTAGGGGTAGGGTTAGGGTTAGGGTTAGGGTTTTAGGGTTAGGGTTAGGGGTAGGGTAGGGTTAGGGTTAGGGTTAGGGTTACGGTTAGGGGTAGTGTTAGGGTTAGGGTTAGTGGTAGGGGTAGGGTTAGGGGTAGGGTGAAGGCTAGCTTTAGGGTTACGGTTAGGGTTAGTTGTAGGGTTAGGGGTAGGGGTAGGGGTAGGGTTAGGGTTAGGGTTAGGGGTTAGGGTTAAGGTTAGGTGTACTGTTAGGGGTAGGGTTAGGAGTAGGGTTTATGTTAGGGGTAGGGTTAGTGTTAGGATTAGTGGTGTGGTAGGGTTAGGGTTAGGGTTAGCGGTAGGGGTAGGGGTAGGGTTATGGTTATTGTTAGGGTTAGAGTTAGGGTTATGGTAGGGTTACGGTTAGGGTTAGGGTTCCGGTTAGTGTAGGGTTAGGGTTAGGGTTAGGGTTAGCGTTAGTGATAGGGTAGGGTTAGGGGTTCGGTTAGAGTTAGGGTTAATTTTCGAGTTAGGAGTAGGGGTACAGTTAGGGTTAGAGTTTGGATTAGGGTTAGGGTTAGGGGTAGAGTTAGGGTGAGGGTTAGAGGTAGCGGTAGGCGTAGGGTGTGGATTAGGGTTAGCGGTAGGGTTAGGGTTAGGGTTAGGGTTAGGGTTAGGGGTAGGGTAGGGTTAGGGTAGTGGAAGGGTTAGGGTTAGGGTTAGGGGTAGGGTTAGGGTTAGGGTTAGGGTTATGGTTAAGGGTAGGGTTAGGGTTATGGTTGGGTTTAAGGGTAGGGTTAGGGTTAGGGTATGGTAGGGATAGGGTTAGGGTTAGGTGTTGGGTTAGGGTAGGGTTAGGGGTAGGGTTAGGGTTAGGGTTAGGCTTAATGGTAGGGTTAGGTACAGGGTTAGGGTTAGGGTTAGCGTTAGGGGTAGGTTTAGGGTTAGGGTTAGGGTTAGCTTTAGGGGTAGGATTAGGGTTAAGGTTAGGGGTAGGGTCCGTCTTAGGGTCAGGATTAAGGTTAGGGTTAGGGTTAGGGTAAGGTTAGGGTTAGGGTTAGGGTTACGGTTAGGGGTAGGGTTAGGCTTAGGGTAAGGGTTAGGGTTAGGGGTGGGGTTAGTGGTAGGGTTAGGCTTAGGGTAAGGGTTAGGGTTAGGGGTGGGGTTAGGGGTAACGTTAGGCTTAGTGGTATGGTTAGGGTTAGGGTTAGGGTTAGGGTGTGGTTTAGGGGTAGGGTTAGGGTTAGGGTTAGGGTGAGGGTTAGTGGTAGGGGTAGGGTTAGGGATAGGGTTAGGGTTAGGTTTAGGGTTAGGGTTAGGGTAGGGTTATGGTGAGGTTTAGGTGTAGGTTTAGGGTTAGGATTAGTGTTAGCGTGAGGGTTAGGGGTAGGGTTAGGGCTAGGGTTAGGGTTAGGTTAGGGTTAGGGGTAGGGTTAGGGTTAGGTTTAGGTTAGGTGTAGGGGTAGGGGTAGGGTTAGGGTTAGGGTTTTAGGGTTAGGGTTAGGTTTAGGTGAAGGGGTGGGGTTAGGCTTAGGTTTAGGGTTAGGGTTACGGTTAGGGTTAGGGTTAGGGTTAGGGTTAGGGTTAGCGTTAGGGGTAGTGTTATGGTTAGGGTTAGTGGTAGGGGTAAGTTTAGGGGTAGGGTGAGGGTTAGGGTTAGTGTTCGTGTTAGGGGTAGGGGTAGGGGTACAGTTAGGGTTAGGGATAGGTTTAGGGTTAGGGTTAGGGTTAGCGTTAGGGGTAGGTTTAGGGTTAGGGTTAGGGTTAGCTTTAGGGGTAGGGTTAGGGTTAGGGTTAGGGTTAGGTTAGGGGTAGGGGTAGGGGTATGGTTAGGGTTAGGGGTAGTGGTAGGGTTAGGGTTAGGGGTAGGGTTAGGGTTAGGGTTAGGTTTAGGGTTAGGGGTAGGGTTAGCTTTAGGGGTAGGGTTATGGTTAGGGTTAGTGGGAGGGCTAAGCTTAGGGGTAGGGTGAGGGTTAGGGTTAGTGTTCGGGTAAGGGGTTGGGGTAGGGATAGGGTTAGTGTTAGAATGAGTGGTAGGGATAGGGTTAAGGGTTGGGTTAGGGTTAGTGTTAGGGTTAGGTTAGGGGTAGGGGTAGGGGTATGGTTAGGGTTAGGGTTTTAGGGTTAGGGTTAGGGTTAGGGATAGGGTTAGGGGTAAGGGTAGGGTTAGGGTTAGGGGTAGGGTTAGGGTTAGCGTTAGGGGTATGGTTAGGGTTAGGGGTAGAGTTAGGGTTAGGGTTAGAGGTAGGGGTAGGCGTAGGGTGTGGATTAGGGTTAGCGGTAGGGTTAGGATTAGGGGTAGGTGTAGGGGTAGGGTTAGGGTTAGGTGTTGGGTTAGGGGTAGGTTTAGGGGTAGGGTTAGGGGTAGGGTTAGGCTTAAGGGTAGGGTTAGGTACAGGGTTAGGGTTAGGGTTAACGTTAGGGGTACGTTTAGGGTTAGGGTTAGGATTAGCTTTATGGGTAGGGTTAGGGTTAGGGTTAGGTGTAGGGTCAGGGTTAGGGTTAGGATTAGGGTTAGGGTTAGGGTAGGTTTAGGGTTAGGGTTAGGGTTACGGTTAGGCGTAGCGTTAGGGTTAGCATTAGGGGGAGGGTTAGGGTTAGGGTTTCGGGTAGGGGGAGGGTTATTCTTAGGGTCAGGGTTAGGGTTAGGGGTGGGGTTAGGGGCAGGGTTAGGCTTAGTGGTACGGTTAGGGTTAGGGTTAGCGTTAGGGTTAGGGTTAGGTTTAGCGTTAGGGGTAGGGTTAGGGTTAGGGTTAGGGTTACGGTTAGGGGTAGGGTTAGGGTTAGAGTTAGGGTTACGGTTAGGGGTAGGGTTAGGGTTAGGTTATGGGTAGGGTTAGATTTAGGGTTAGGGTTAGAATTAGCATTAGGGGTAGGGTTAGGCTTAGGGTTAGGGTCACCTTTTAGGGTAGGGG
>NW_028327755.1:246376-268876 GCF_031878675.1 Megascapheus bottae | reverse complement strand
AGGGTTAGGTTTAGGGGTAGGGGTAGGGATAGGGTTAGGGTTAGGGGATAGGGTTAGGGTTAGGGTTAGCGTTAGGGGGAGGTTTAGGTTTAGTGGTAGGGGTAGGGTTAGGGGTAGGGTTAGGGTTAGGATTAGGGTTCGGGGTTACGGGTAAGGGTAGGGTACATTTAGGTTTAGGTTTAGGATTAGGGTTAGGGTTAGGGTTAAGGGTAGGGTTAGAGTTAGGGTTAGGGGTAGGGGTAGGGGTAGGGGTAGGTTTGGGGTAGAGATAGGTTACGGTTAGGGTTAGGGTTAGGGTAGGGGTAGGGTTAGGGTTAGGGTTAGGGTTAGGATTAGGGTTCGGGTTTGGGGTAGGGTTAGGGTTAGGGTTAAGGGTAGGGGTAGGGGTAGGGTTAGGGTTAGGGTTTTAGGGTTAGGGTTAGGATTAGGGTTTGGATTAGGGGTAGGGTTAGGGTTAGGGTTAGGGTTAGTTGTATGGGTAGGGTTAGGGGTAGGGTTAGGGGTAGGTTTATGGGTATGTTTACTGTTAGGATTAGGGTTTGGTTTAGGGTTAGGTCTAGGGCTAGGTTAGGGTTAGCGATAGGGTTAGGTTTAGGTTTAGGGGTTGGGGTAGGGTTAGGGTTAGGGTTAGGGATAGTGGTAGGGTAGGGTTAGGGGTCGGGTTAGGGTTAGAGTTAGGGTTAGGGTTAGGGGTAGGGGTAGGGTTACTGTTTGGGTTTTAGGGTTAGGGTTAGGATTATGTTTAGGGTTAGGGGTAGGAGTAGGGTTAGTGTTAGGGTTAGGGGTAGAGATAGGGTTAGATTTAGGGGTAGGGTTTGGGTTAGTGTTAGCGGTAGGGTTAGGGTTAGGGTTAGGGTTAGAGTTAGGGTTAGGTGTAGGGTTAGGGTTAGGGTTAGGGTTAGGTGTTGGGTTAGGGGTAGGGTTAGGGGTAGGGTTATGGTTAGGGTTAGGGGTAGGGGTAGAGTTAGGGTCAGGGTAAGGGTTAAGTTTAGCGTTAGGAGTAGGGTTAGGGTGAGGGTTAGGGTCACGGTTAAGGGTAAGGTTAGGATTAGGGTTAGGGGTAGGGTGAGGGTTAGGGTTAGGGGAAGGGTTAGGGTTAGGGGTAGGGTTAGGGGTAGGATTTGGGTTAGGTTCAGGATTAGGGTTAGGGTTAGAGTTAGAGTTAGGTGTAGGTTTAGGGTTAGGGTTAGGGTTAGTGTTAGGGTTAGGGTTAGGGTTAGGGTAAAGGTTATTGTTAGGGGTAGGGTTAGGGAGAGGGTTAGGGTTAGGGTTAGGGGTAGGGTTAGGGGTAGGTTAGGGTTAGGGTTAGGGGTTGCTGTAGGGGTAAGGGTAGGGTTCGGGATAGGGCTAGGGCTAGGGTTAGGGTAGGGTTAGGGGTAGGGTTAGGGTTAAGTTAGGGTTAGGGTTAGGGTTGGGGGTAGGGTTAGGGTTAGGGTTAGGGATAGGGGTAGGGTTAGGGGTAGGGTTAGGGTTAGTGGTAGGGTAGGGTTAGAGTTAGGGTTAGGGTTAGGGTTAGCGTTTGTGTAGGGTTAGGGTGAGGTTTAGGGAAACGGTTAAGAGTATGGTTAGGAGTAGGGTTAGGGTTAGGGGTAGGGTTAGGGTTAGGGGTAGGGGTAGGGATAGGGTTAGGGTTAGGGGATAGGGTTAGGGTTAGGTTTAGGGTTAGGGTTAGCGTTAGGGGGAGGTTTAGGTTTAGTGGTAGGGGTAGGGTTAGGGGTAGGGTTAGGGTTAGGATTAGGGTTTGGGGTTACGGGTAAGGGTAGGGGTACAGGTAGGTTTAGGTTTAGGATTAGGGGTAGGGTTAGGGTTAAGGGTAGGGTTAGAGTTAGGGTTAGGGGTATGGGTAGGGGTAGGGGTAGGTTTGGGGTAGAGATAGGTTACGGTTAGGGTTAGGGTTAGGGTAGGGGTAGGGTTAGGGTTAGGGTTAGGGTTAGGGTTCGGGTTTGGGGTAGGGTTAGGGTTTGGGTCAAGGGTAGGGGTAGGGGTAGGGTTAGGGTTAGGGTTTTAGGGTTAGGGTTAGGATTAGGGTTTGGATTAGGGGTAGGGTTAGGGTTAGGGTTAGTTGTAGGGGTAGGGTTAGGGGTAGGGTTAGGGGTAGGTTTATGGGTATGTTTACTGTTAGGATTAATGTTTGGTTTAGGGTTAGGTCTAGGGCTAGGTTAGGGTTAGCGATAGGGTTAGGTTTAGGTTTAGGGGTTGGGGTAGGGTTAGGGTTAGGGTTAGGGATAGTGGTAGGGTAGGGTTAGGGGTCGGGTTAGGGTTAGAGTTAGGGTTAGGGTTAGGGGTAGGGGTAGGGTTACTGTTTGGGTTTTAGGGTTAGGGTTAGGATTATGTTTAGGGTTAGGGGTAGGAGTAGGGTTAGTGTTAGGGTTAGGGGTAGAAATAGGGTTAGATTTAGGGGTAGGGTTTGGGTTAGTGTTTACGGTAGGGTTAGGGTTAGGGTTAGGGTTAGAGTTAGGGTTAGGTGTAGGGTTAGGGTTAGGGTTAGGGTTAGGTGTTGGGTTAGGGGTAGGGTTAGGGGTAGGGTTATGGTTAGGGTTAGGGGTAGGGGTAGAGTTAGGGTCAGGGTAAGGGTTAAGTTTAGCGTTAGGAGTAGGGTTAGGGTGAGGGTTAGGGTCACGGTTAAGGGTAAGGTTAGGATTAGGGTTAGGGGTAGGGTGAGGGTTAGGGTTAGGGGAAGGGTTAGGGTTAGGGGTAGGGTTAGGGGTAGGGTTTGGGTTAGGTTCAGGATTAGGGTTAGGGTTAGAGTTAGAGTTAGGTGTAGGTTTAGGGTTAGGGTTAGGGTTAGTGTTAGGGTTAGGGTTAGGGTTAGGGTAAAGGTTATTGTTAGGGGTAGGGTTAGGGAGAGGGTTAGGGTTAGGGTTAGGGGTAGGGTTAGGGGTAGGTTAGGGTTAGGGTTAGGGCTTGCTGTAGGGGTAAGGGTAGGGTTCGGGATAGGGCTAGGGCTAGGGTTAGGGTTAGGGGTAGGGGTAGGGTTAGGGTTAAGTTAGGGTTAGGGTTAGGGTTGGGGGTAGGGTTAGGGTTAGAGTTAGGGTTAGGGTTAGGGTTAGCGTTTGTGTAGGGTTAGGGTGAGGTTTAGGGAAACGGTTAAGAGTATGGTTAGGAGTAGGGTTAGGGTTAGGGGTAGGGTTAGGGTTAGGGGTAGGGGTAGGGATAGGGTTAGGGTTAGGGGATAGGGTTAGGGTTAGGTTTAGGGTTAGGGTTAGCGTTAGGGGGAGGTTTAGGTTTAGTGGTAGGGGTAGGGTTAGGGGTAGGGTTAGGGTTAGGATTAGGGTTTGGGGTTACGGGTAAGGGTAGGGGTACAGGTAGGTTTAGGTTTAGGATTAGGGGTAGGGTTAGGGTTAAGGGTAGGGTTAGAGTTAGGGTTAGGGGTATGGGTAGGGGTAGGGGTAGGTTTGGGGTAGAGATAGGTTACGGTTAGGGTTAGGGTTAGGGTAGGGGTAGGGTTAGGGTTAGGGTTAGGGTTAGGGTTCGGGTTTGGGGTAGGGTTAGGGTTTGGGTTAAGGGTAGGGGTAGGGGTAGGGTTAGGGTTAGGGTTTTAGGGTTAGGGTTAGGATTAGGGTTTGGATTAGGGGTAGGGTTAGGGTTAGGGTTAGTTGTAGGGGTAGGGTTAGGGGTAGGGTTAGGGGTAGGTTTATGGGTATGTTTACTGTTAGGATTAGGGTTTGGTTTAGGGTTAGGTCTAGGGCTAGGTTAGGGTTAGCGATAGGGTTAGGTTTTGGTTTAGGGGTTGGGGTAGGGTTAGGGTTAGGGTTAGGGATAGTGGTAGGGTAGGGTTAGGGGTCGGGTTAGGGTTAGAGTTAGGGTTAGGGTTAGGGGTAGGGGTAGGGTTACTGTTTGGGTTTTAGGGTTAGGGTTAGGATTATGTTTAGGGTTAGGGGTAGGAGTAGGGTTAGTGTTAGGGTTAGGGGTAGAGATAGGGTTAGATTTAGGGGTAGGGTTTGGGTTAGTGTTAGCGGTAGGGTTAGGGTTAGGGTTAGGGTTAGGGTTAGAGTTAGGGTTAGGTGTAGGGTTAGGGTTAGGGTTAGGGTTAGGTGTTGGGTTAGGGGTAGGGTTAGGGGTAGGGTTATGGTTAGGGTTAGGGGTAGGGGTAGAGTTAGGGTCAGGGTAAGGGTTAAGTTTAGCGTTAGGAGTAGGGTTAGGGTGAGGGTTAGGGTCACGGTTAAGGGTAAGGTTAGGATTAGGGTTAGGGGTAGGGTGAGGGTTAGGGTTAGGGGAAGGGTTAGGGTTAGGGGTAGGGTTAGGGGTAGGGTTTGGGTTAGGTTCAGGATTAGGGTTAGGGTTAGAGTTAGAGTTAGGTGTAGGTTTAGGGTTAGGGTTAGGGTTAGCGTTAGGGGTAGGGTTAGGGTTAGGGTTAGGGGTAGCGGTAGGTTTAGGGTTGGGAGAAGGGTTAGGGTTAGGATTAGGGTTAGGTTTAGTGGTAGGTTTAGGGTTAGGGTCAGGGTTAGGGTTGGCGTTAGGGGTAGGTTAGGGTTAGGGTTAGGGTTAGCGTAAGGGTTAGGGTTAGGGTTGGGGGTAGGGTTAAGTTTAGGATTAGGGTTAGAGTTAGGGTTAGGGTAAGGTTAGGGTTATGGTTAGGGTTAGGATTATGGTTAGGTTAGGATTAGGGTTAGGTTTAGGGTTAGCGTTAGGGGGAGGGTTAGGGTTAGGGTTACGGTTAGGGGTAGGGTTAGGGTTAGGGTTAGGGGTAGGGGTAGGGTGCGGGGTAGGGTTAGGGTAAGGGGTAGGGTTAGGGTTAGGGTTAGGGTTAGGGTTAAGGTTAGCGTTAGGGGTAGGGTTAGGGTTAGGGTAGGGTTACGGTTAGGGGTAGGGTTAGGGTTAGAGTTAGGGTTAGGGTTAGGGTTAGGGTTAGAGTTAAGTTCAGCTGCTGATAACCAAAGATCCCTGATTAATCAAGATTTCATTCGCTGCATCTCTTTGTTTTGAAAATTAGGCAATAACACTATTTCACTTAAGAAAAAAGTATAGCAATCATAGTAGGCAATGAGGTAGCAGACGTGGAGACCAGAGATCTAGATTCCAGTTTTAGTTCAGACACCACGTGTTCAAGCTCTGAGGCTCATTTATCATAGTTGAACAAAGGAGAGGATTGGACCAGATGGTCTCTGAATTCCCTTCAAATTCCAGTTATTCCAACGCTGTGATAATTTTGACCGGAAAAAATGAGCAGAAAATAAATCACTCCTTTAGTTACAAACGTTCATTAGATGGATGAAATAAAGACCACTGTTTAAGCCGAAACTCTTCATGGTTTAGCAACAGTGAACCACAGGCAGAATTTCAGTCAGGATGTCTAATTAGATGGAGCTCAAAGTAGAAATAATTCATTATCCTTCAAAACTGCTCAGCATACACCCACACACACTGTTAATATAAATGGTTGTCAGATACGAGGACATTGAACAGACTAACAGTAATCTGAAACATTGAAGATCAGTAACTTCAGAAAGGGGAAACATGATAAACTATGGGGAAAATTCCTTCTTCAAGCAAATCTAAAGGCAGGAATCCAGAATAATGAAATAACATAAGTCAATCTCATAGCACGAAATAGCTAAAACTGCAGTTTGCACACAAGGAACAAATGGAATGCGTCACAGTGGATTAGGTGTATAAGGAACTGGGAATTCTTATAACAATTGCTACTTGTACATATCAGAAAGCATGTGCTGTGAACCTGTGCAGTCTTTCCTTGGGAAAGCTAGTAAATAAAAGCTAGGAGCTTACAACTTATGGCTAGAAAGTGCTGTACATGATTTTAAATACACTTTTATATTTTAAATGTAATACTTCCTCCTTTTAGAGAACAAGAAAAAGATATGCAAAAGAATATTGTCATTACTTACTTGGATCTAATTCTTCAGCTTGTTTTTTTTCCTGAAATAACATTTCAGATATCTGAGTAATAGAATGTCCTGGAGTTACAATTCGTATCTTCATATTTTTTTCTGATAGAAGAGTGAAATTACTTTATTTTTTTTCAAAATCGTGATACATAAGGCCATATAGTATGAAGCTAACTGAAACTACCTCCAGGATATTGAAATAAAAGCCATATAACGAATGATTATTGTCCTTTGGAAGAGTAGCAGGCTATAAAATCAACCCTCCTAATCTTTGACAAGGGAGCCAAAAAAATACAATGGAAGAAAGACAGCCTCTTCAACAAGTTGTGCTGGCAGAACTGGTTAAGCACCTGCAGAAAACTAAAGCTGGATCCTTGTTTGTCACCTTGCACTAGAATTAACTCCAAATGGATCAAAGACCTGGAGGTAAAAGATGACACACTGAAAACTTTACAGGAAGGAATAGGAGATACACTAGGCCTCCTTGGCACAGCTGGATCCTTGTTTGTCACCTTGCACTAGAATTAACTCCAAATGGATCAAAGACCTGGAGGTAAAAGATGACACACTGAAAACTTTACAGGAAGGAATAGGAGATACACTAGGCCTCCTTGGCACAGGTCAAAACTTTCTTAATAAGGACCAAGAATCACCACATCAGAGAAAGGCTGGATAAGTGGGACTGCATTAAACTGCAGAGCTTTTGTATGGCAAAGGACATAGCTAGTAAACTAATCGGGAAGCCTACAGAGTGGGAGAAGATCTTCACCATCCAAACAACGGACAAAGGCCTCATATCTAAAATATATCAACAACTCAAAAAATTGAATCACTCCAAAACTAACCTCCAAAGTAACAACCATCCCATTAAAAAATGGGCCAAAGACTTAAAGAGAGTCTTCTCTGAAGAAGAAACAAAAATGGCCTATAGACACATGAAGAAATGCTCAACATCTCTGGTCATAAAAGAAATGCAAATCAAAACAACTCTAAGATTCCACCTCACTCCAGCTAGAATGGCCAGGATCAGGAAAACGAATAACAACAGATGCTGGAGGGGATGTGGCCAGGAGGGATCACTACTGCACTGTTGGTGGGAGTGCAAACTCCTTCAACCACTATGGAAAGCAGTGTGGCAGTGCCTCAAAAGGCGAAACATAGAACTCCCCTATGACCCAGCAATTCCACTACTTGGCATTTACCCAACCATCCAGAAACAAGGACATACTAAACCCACTAGCACAACAATGTTCATTGCAGAACTATTCACCATAGCAAAGATATGGAACCGACCTAGATGTCCCTCAGTTGATGAGTGGATCAACAAGTTGTGGTATTTGTACACAATGGAATTCTATGCTGCTGTCAGAAAGAATGACATTGCCCCATTTGTTAGGAAATGGAAAGACTTAGAAAAAACCCTATTAAATGAACTAAGCCAGACTCAAAGGAACTTAGGCTCAATGGTTTTCCTCATTCGTCATAATCAGTAGAAACCTTGGGCCCTACTAGCAGAGATTTGCAATACAGCAAAATCTTGATACATAAGATAAGGCCATATAATGTGAAGCTAATTGAAAGGACCTCCAGGATATTGAAACAAAAGCCATATAGTGAATGATTGTTGTCCTTAATGTACTATGTTGTCTCTCATTTCCTTGGCTGTCCCTTGGTTATCTCATATTGGTATAGTATCTCACTTTGTTATCTGATAGATTGAATTTATTTGTATTTGGATATTTGAAATTTGATAGGGAAGTGGAGAAAACCAGGATGGGTTGGGGGGTGTGGGGGGGGGTGAGGGAAATGTGTACCAAGACATGTGAAAGGGTATCAATGTATGTGAATTAATGCACCTTCTTTCTGGCAAATATCATGTAAACCTTTTACTAATCACAATTAAAAAAATTTAAAAAAAAACAAGGTAAAATACTGTAACCATATGAGATAACCAAGGGACAGCAAAGGAGATGAGAGATAACATAGTACTTTAATGACAACAATCATTCATTATATGGCTTTTGTTTCTATATCCTAGAGGTCCTTTCATTTAGCGTCATACTATATAGCCTTATGTATGTAAGTTTTGCTCTATTGTGAATCTCTGCTAGGAGAGCCCAAGGTTTCTACTGATTATGACAAATTAGGGAAAACATTTAGGATGAACACTTTCTAAAAACAGCATTGTGTTTTAACCAATAGGTGAGAAGGGTGGTTTGATTTCTTGGCTGTATTTTATAAGGCAGTTGTGTCTGCTGGAGTTGTTGGTGTAGTTTAATTTTGTCTCCAGCTATCATTTGATTTTAATAGCTACTGCCTGGTTTGCCCCATGGATACTGCATGAAGACATGTTCTTTTACATATAAAATTTTACATGGAACTAAAAAATGATCTAATACTAGGTTGTTGTACTATGTGCTCCCCTGGAATTTTTTCTTTTCTTCTCAACGTGTTCAAATAATTTACTTGTCTGCTTGTCTGTGTCCCTCACCAGCATGGAAATTCTAGTGAGAGAGTATTGGGCTGCAGGTTTAGTGAGTCCTCAACACCATGAACATAGTAGGCATTCCAAATGTATTTGTTAAGCCACACAAGTCAAGGAATAAACCAAGCAAAGAAAACAATGATTTTTTACAATTGCATTTTGTTGTCAGTGTGATGTATAGAAGGGTTACAGTTACATGCAGAAGGTAGTGAGTACAGTACTTCCTGAACATTGTTGCCACCTTTCTTAAAGGAACTGTCAATGATGCTTTTCCTTTGAATCTATCCACTATGAGTTCTTCTTAAGCCACTGTTACACTTAGAAGGTCTTTATGCACCCAAAACGATGAAAACAAGTGACTATTACACTGTTACACCCCCAGGAAGAGGGAACAAAGGGATCAAAATTGGTCATCGGAAGTACAAATTAATAAGGCATCAATACAGCCTCTGAAAGCTAACATAATTGGTACTTCCCTTGGCTGTGAAGTAATTTCATTCTTGGTGATAATTTCGATACGAGACCTTTGATAGAGCATGGAAAGAGGCGTAAAAACTATCTTTGTGTGCCCTTTATCCTTTATGCATTTAGTATGGAGTTCTACACTCGCTCGACTTCATACTGTCGGAGGTGGAAGGGGGAGACGGAGGTGGAAGACTGCCACTGAATTTGAATTATGTAGGGAACATAGCCGTGTTGTACTCTCTTGTCAATATCTCCTTCCAGCTGGTGCTGACATAATTAGGCACATCAAGCACAGAAGAAGACATTTTAAATTCAAAGCACTGTTCCAAGTCCTGTGAGTAGCTATGAAAGGTGCCTGAAATAATCAATAACACATGGTAAGGTGTATAGTTCTCCTAGGTTATCCACCCACTTCAGGTCTATTCTAAGACACGAAGAAGTGAAAAGCCAAGGTGTCTAACTTAGCACAGAGTGGCCTTGTGTATAGAGTTCGACTCATTCGAGCATATTGTCTTAAAAATAAAAATATGCATTCAGAATGGAATCTTTCACCACAAGCATAGAGCAGATACATTTTCAGTCCCTGAGCTTGTGACCTTCACTTCTGTGGCCTGTGATATCATACTGCCAACTTTTAGTACAATGGGTATTCATTAATAAAATGTCTATAAATATGCTACTGTTACTCAGTCTGGATACATAAAGGCAGAGTGTCAGTCTGGTTTTATCAGTCAAGCAGAAATCGATGGTACATCATACATCACTTTGTTCATTAGAAATAAATTAGAAGGGAATTAGATTGAAGCTTGAAGTTGACATCAAAAATGAGAGTCATATATAATTATATAATTGGAAGTACAATGGGACTTTTCATACATTTTAGCTTTTGCAAATGTAACTCAGGCTTCTGTCCCTAACTGTCTTGCCTGAATTTTGTCAGCTTCTTCTGTCCTCCCAATTCTTCATCTTTCCAACTTACATTCCCTTACATATCTTTGGCAGAGCAGGTTGCTTATCACTTTTAAATTTATCTTCAGATCTCATCACTTAAGAGTATCAGATGTCACTGTCTAAGAAAAATGTATAAAAGTATTTTTCTTAACAAAGACAATTGTCTCCCAACCAAACCCTTTAGTGTTGGCTGAGATAAATTCACCCACATCAGACGTGTAATTTCTACTGTCCTTCATAAAACGCTCTGTCACAATTGAAAAAGAAGCCATATGGAACAAGGGCTGTAAATACCTTCTTTCAGCATGTGGGGGTATAAATTAATTTGTGATCCAAAAGATTACAATAATCTAAATCGTCGTTTTCAAACTCCAAGGTAGAATTCTAGGCACCTTAGGGTAGTTGACTATGTAGGCCTTTAAATGCTAACACTTTTATTTGTCTACTAGAAAGTATTTGCTATCAGAAGAAAATATATAGTTAGAAAGGGAAAAGGTTTGAAAATTACTGGATTACACACTGGAAAATGGGAATGATGTTGCTGAATAAAAGGCATTAGCAGAAATCACAGTAAAAACCAAGTGGTTAGTGGTAATAAAATGTCTTCTATTTTACAGTATTTGTCAAGACAAAATAGTCTAAGTCATTATCTCGGGTCATCATCTGGGCATATGTATATAGTTTTAAAATGTATTTGTACACATTCTCCATCTGTTCCTTGAAACCAGAAACCAAGTCAAAGCTTATGATGCTAAGGAAATGGTATTTTTATTCTTTCTAATAGATATCAATGCTGGTCTCTAACAATTATAAATTGCTTTGAGTGTGTATGGGTGTGGGAGATGTCATACTAATAAAAATGGGATCAAAATGGTAAAAAAAAAGCCTTGGGTGGTCATGTTAGGATATGTAAGTCTCCATTAACTGGTCTTATGACTCCATACAGTGTAGTCAGAGAGATTTCTATGGGATTATGCAGCACTTTTCATTTAGAAGCAGCTGCTGTTTCCTGAGATAGAGATAGAGCCAATCACTTATGTATACTACCAAATGCTTTAAACACTTGAAATCTTCATACAGGGATGATGTTTCAGGGTATCCTGCCAACACCAGTTTTTGCAGTACTTTAGACAACAGCAAAAGAAAAAGGAAATTCAGTGCTCTTGGCTATTCACACATCAAGGCACAATGATTTCAAGTTCCAATTATTTGTGGGGTATCTAAGATGGCAGTCGATGTTGCACCGGGTTCTCAGCCTGTGTTCAACACCCAACTATAGCTGTTATCCTTTTCCACAATAGAACTCTTTGCTATTTCCATAAGTGATTCTCCTCTCTGATTAAGTAGAACAATATACATAAGAATCCCCTAGCACTAGATGTCCCTCAGTTGATGAGTGGATCAACAAGTTGTGGTATTTGTACACCTTGGAATTCTATGCTACTGTCAGAAAGAATGGCATCGCCCCATTTGTTAGGAAATGGAAAGACTTAGAAAAAATCATATTAAGTGAAATAAGCCAGACTCAAGGGAACTTAGGCTCAATGGTCTCCCTCATTCGTCATAATCAGTAGAAACCTTGGGCTCTACTAGCAGAGATCTGCAATACAGCAAAATCTTGATACATAAGGCCATATAATGTGAAGCTAATTGAAAGGACCTCCAGGATATTGAAACAAAAGCCATATAATGAATGATTGTTGTCCTTAATGTACTATGTTGTCTCTCATCTCCTTGGCTGTCCCTTGGTTATCTCATATTGTTATAGTATCTCACTTTGTTACCTGATATATGGGATATATTTGTATTTGGTTATTTGAAATTGGATAGGGAACGGGGGAAAACAAGATGAGGGGTGGGGGTGAGGGGAGGGAAATGGGGACCAAGGCATGTGAAAGGGTATCAATGTATGGGAATTAATGCACCATCTATCTGGCAAATATCATGTAACCCTTCTATTAATTATAATAAAAAATATATGAAAAAAAAGAATCCCATTTGGTATACTCAGCTGGTATTTGTCTGATATACTCAGCTTTTGCACAGCTCATTTTCTAACCTGAAAAGAGCTTCTCTTGCAAGCAATCTAAACACTGATAACAGATTGAAGCCTAATCTGTCTCATGCCTAACCTCTGCCTGCTTTCACTACCCTCCAAAAACACACTTTCATACGAGGAAAAAGTAACTTTAATTTTAGATGATTCCAACTGTCTTAAGGTTCCACCAGGTTACTGCTGGCTTGTTTTGAAGCTGATTGCTTCATTACTGCTTTCAGGGGAATTAATATCAACTGCCTGCTTGCTGTCTTGTTACTATCTTTAAAACTTCTTGATTTGGGCCCCTGATAGAAAGACACCCAATGATGGGGCAGTGATTTCTCTATCTTCCCGTAAGTGTCTGATATCATTAATATAATTAATGAGGTGACCAGGGAGCTGGACTCACTTGTCACTATTAGACAGCTAATATAATAATCAAGACTCGTGTGGACAAAGTATGAGAACAAAAACCTTTCTGCTCCCCTCCTTTGTCAAGCTGACAAATGACCTATCCTAATATGGGCCTCTTTTAATAGTAAATATTTTATAAACACAAATGCTAAGGAAACAACAAGACAAGTTTATTCCACTTGGAATGACATATATACAAGGCCAGAAACCCAGCTCTAGGAGTTCCAACAAGTGGAGTCTTGCCACTTACCTCAATTTCCCAAATAAAGAGCAGAATGGTGCTGAAGGGCAAGAAGAGCAGACTTACTATGCAATGTGAGTACAGAGTAATGTAGGAAGAGACAAAGTAAATACTTCAGTTAACCTTTACAGAGATGAACTTTAGGTTGAAATATAGGAAGAACTGAGGCAGAACACTAGGGGTATGTATAATTATTCAACTGTCTCAGATAAAGTTGGGGATAGTATCTCAGGAACTACCAGGGAGGACCTGGGCTCAATAAAAAGTAATTTATATATGAATGCATGCTTTATTTTCTCCAGGGGTTCACTCTCCTAGGAATTAATGTAAAAGAAATAGTAATAAATTTCAACAAAATAATGTTAGATTGAGTGATGTGTATCTCAGTGTATATAAAGAAGCAAAGGAAGACAGCAAACTAAATGTCCAAAGAATAGGACAGATATAAAATGGCATCTGAAATACTAGTTTAAAATTTTATTCATTTATATGTTATTTTTCATTTTTGTTGAGTTTATTGAAGTTTTGTTTTTGTTTTTGTCTTGCCAGTTCTAGAGCTTGAACTCAGGGCCTGAGCCCTGATCTTGGGCTTTCTCAAGGCTAGCACTCTACCAATTGAGCTGCAGCACTACTTCCAGCTTTTTCTGTGTATGTCATACCACAGCTTCATGCATACAAAGCAAGCACTCTATCACTAGGCCATGCTCCTGGCCCTAATTAGTTCTTTACATATTATGGTTACTAACTTTTGGTCTGGTAATTCACAGACTGTATCTACCTAGAAGAAAGGGGATGCTAAAAACACAACAAACACAGGCCTAAAGGTCAGTAAGAGGGACAGTACAGTGGGAGAAGGGAAAGATCATTGTGGTATATAAAAACTGAGAGAAGAAAAAAGATATTATAAAGGGGTATCATGGAATTAAAGAGCTCTTATTCACACATAAATCCTTCCAAGGGTATCCTGTAACATCACTTCCCAACATCTTCAACATCCTTTCAGTCTCTGAAGGATACAAGTTTACAGAATGCAAGCATGGGTGTCCACCAGGGAGATGTGGGAATTTTATTTCACCTCTGTGGACTTCAGCAAGCTGCTAGATATTCCAGAGATGTAAATTCCACGTGCAAGCCACTTCATGCACTAAGCATGCATTCGTAGGCATTAATTAAGCTGCATTAAGTCAGTCAGCTCAAATAAGGCTGGACATTAACAAGATGGACTGGATCATTTTCAGAAGTTGCTTTCTGCTCCCATTAGCAGACTGATTATACTCTAGCTCTCATTCAGGGGCATGTCACCAAACTGTCTACCAAAAGGTACATTACAAGAATGCAAAATTTTAAACACTGAATATCGGAGGAAAACACGCTTTTTTACCTCTTCAGCAAAAGTGGTAATCAACACGAATGTTTACTGTTTGGAACTGCTGAACCTACAATATGTATGTGGATGGAAATGCAATGTCCACAGGATCTGTTTGGAATGTACTAGCTATTACACTGCAAACAAAATAACTTCTTATTTAAAATGTATCCCACATGCTCAGAATCCATCCCGATCAACACACTGAACTATAACTTATGATCCAGAAATGAAATTATGTATCTGACTTGGTTACCTGGTGTATTGTATATATGTTTATTTGCTTATTTGAAATGGGGAAAGGAATTGAGAAAACAAGATGATTGGGAGGGGGTAGGAGAAGGGAAAGGGGGCAAAACATGAGAAAGAGTATCAAGGTTGGAGAAGTAATGTCCCCACTACCTGACAAATATAACTGTATCCCCTCTGTACCTTATCCAGACAATAAAATATAATAAAAAAATCTTTAAAGGATAAAAAAAGAAATGATGGACACACTCCAATTAAAAAAAACATTTCATAGAACACAACTCTTATTCATTATGCATCTACCAATGCTTCAGAAAAACACTGAGATCACTGACAACTCTTCACAGAGAGCCTTGATCTACTTCACCAAACAACACAATGTAGGTGAATTAAAGAGAAACTATAGGCAACCTTTTATGACTTATATAACAAGTTCCTGGAATAACTTCAAAAGTTAACTGTACAAAAATAAAATGGTTAATGTTAAATACTAGCTCTAAGATTTAAAAGATTTTAAATTCCTTAATATTTCTGATTCATATCTTTTTCATTCATATATGTATTATTTACCTATTATATATATCAGACACTATTTCAGGCTCTGGGACTACAGAAATGAATAAAAGATACTACAATCTCTGCCTTTATATTGTTTTAATTTTAGAGTGCAAACTTAGCTAACTCAGCAGTCCTGTGCAGCTGAGTGACAATGGACATGTACAAATTTTATTTTCTGTAGGACAATTTTTTGCAAATTATCTCTTTTCATGGTATTCTGAGAGCACACTCATTGAAAATGGTAAAGTAGTTGAGCTCCAACCATTTAGCTTCAGGATCAATTTCTCAGAGGAAAGCTGAATTGGAATGAAAGAATACGGATACTGAATTTCTCACTATAAGCATATATAAGCTAATTTCCATTCATAAGGACCAAGAATGTTTTCCTCCCCATTTCTGTAACTAGGGCAACAGCCATTTTGAACTGTAGTAGAGGGCATAATGGAAACAAAAAAAGTAGAAAATTCTATTTAAGTAGAAGTTGCAGCATTTGAGTATAAACTGTATTTGCCTGGCTATCTATCTACATAAATATTCTCTGAAGGAGGAACAGAAACAGATCCCACCACCAACCATACACAAGGACGTTACAGAAGTCAATAGATGGAGCAAGCAAGGTGATACACTTTATAAAAAGAACCCATGGCTATATAACTGTCTGTTCCAATATATTTTCTTATCTCTGATTTTTATGTGTGGGAGGAAGGCAAGGAGGAATCAAAGCTTGCAAGGAGAATTTTAGCTAGGTATTTTGCTAATTTAACGTTCAGCATCTGGTCCACCTGCTGCTGAGCACAAGCTACAAGCAATCCAACACTGACCATGAAATGCTTACTGAAAAATAATGAAGACTTGACTTTTGACTGAAATTCTTTGCAAGTGAATTAACAACATTCAGGCTTATTAAAACCAGTCAATAATTAACCACACTTTTGCTTTTGAACTATTTTAACAGATGGCTGCTTTATGTGGTTTCATATATCTCCTAAGCTCACAAACGTTTGCATTTTCTTTATGTCTTAAAAAATAACTGCTGTGGGTTTTTCATTCTTATCCTCTTAAGCACTGAAGTTTCTCATATGAAATTTTAGTCTGGACCTTTTCTGTTTTACAGTGGTAAGAGAAGAATAAGTTACTAATTAACTATAAAGTAATTTTCAACATATTCTTTGGAAATTCAAATTGACTGAGGAAAATACTACACTTATTTCTTGGGCTGAAAAATGTGAGACTTTGCCAAGCTAAGTGCTTGCTTATGCATGAAAAATTTAAATTAGAAAAATTTGATGCAATGACAGGTCGTCTTCCAATAGCAACATGACTTTTTATTATTTTTCTGGAGGTACTGTAGGATAAAGTTTTCTAATATTCCCTGCAAGATGCACACAATCCTAAATCTAGGAGTCCTTGAAGAATGCCATAGTTCTATATGGCACATCATACCCATATGGAATTTATGCCAATTAGTAGATATTTTCTTTTCCTTTGTCTACCAAAATCCACTTCTAGAAATACTGGAAAGAAGTTTTTCCTCTCATTCAGAAGCTTCCTTTTAATCAAAGACAATAACTTCTATATGAAAGGAAGAATAAGGTTTGGCCTATGAGAAGAAATATAAAGGCTTGTATTGGGGAGAAGTGCCAAAGTAATTACAATATTCATAAAACTTCTCAAAACATTGGTGACAGGTCCAAAACTAATTACCGATTGAAGAAGCAAACTAGACTATATACAAACTAGTTTGATAGTTCTATAGGCAATCAATAACACTGCAACCAATGTGGCCTGAAGTCTTCAAAGACAGAGCCTATTCTTATGGTCCCTAAATAAACACAAAGTCTGTTTCGGTAGATTAACTGCATTAAAGATTCTAAATTCCAAATAGCGGTTATATCACATCCATGGTCTTTGCCCAGAAGTGTGTAATCCTCTCCCATTCGGACTGTAGGCTTGACCATGTGACTTGCTCTAGCAAATAAGATACTAGTCTATGTATCCCAAGTACAGGTTTTTTAAAGTATGCATATTTTTGCTTTCTTTCTTTTGTTAATGAGCTGACTCATTCCTAGATCCTTACTATGACCAAAATAAAGTGAGCTAATATTGTATGAGTGAGGGATATGAAAGAGATGGAGTGAAGCTGAGTTGTCCAAGCTAATATCATTCTAGTCTAGGCTCCTTTGTTAAACTGTCAACTGACAACAGATATGTAAGCTAGCCCAACTTGGATTACCTTCATCCTACACTGTTATATATCCACTGAGATAACACATAGACTCATGATAATAATGTGAATATTCTAAATCTCTTCATTTCATGATTATTTGTTACACAGTATTTTAACAGCAACAAGTAATAGGATTGCATTTGGTTACATTCTGAAAACTTTGTTAGATTCTTACTAAAAAACATTTTTTTGACTGAATAGGCTGAGTAACTGAACACAATAATCTTACCCGTTCTTTTCTCCCCTCAGTACTTGTAAAGGAAATGCTTTATAGCTTTGATAATTTCCCTATAATTATGACTGCTTGCATTTAGGTATGATATACATATTAATCAAACTTACTTATGGCCCTTATTCAACTTCCATGTCAACATTTTAAACTGTTACTTAAAAGTAGTCTTTAGACCAGAAACGAAACATCATCCTAAAAAATTAATGTTTCATTTGGAAAGTAAACTATCCTTAAGTGATGGGTAAACAATTTAAAAGGCAAATCCTACTCCAGCATATGAAACAGCTTACTCAGGCAGTCTTTGGCTACTAAATTTCTCTTTACATATTTTCAGTAATAGCTAGGTGGAAAATGAGAATCAGTCAATCTAATTATTTATTGTGTTAGAACTCAAAGATCATTCTATAGGTATCCTTCATTTCTTTTTGTTTCATATATTTTTATTGTAATTAATAGAAGGGTTACATGATATTTGCCAGATAGATGGTGCATTAATTCCTATACATTGATACCCTTTCATATGTCTTGGTATCCATTACCCTCCCCCTCACCCCCACCTCTCATCTTGTTTTCCCCCGTTCCCTAATCAATTTCAAATAACCAAATACAAATATATCCGATATATCAGGTAACAAAGTGAGATACTGTAACAATATGAGATAACCAAGGGACAGCAAAAGAGATGAGAGATAACATAGTACCATAAGAACAGCAATCATTCATTATATGGCTTATGTTTCAATATCCTAGAGATCCTTTCATTTAGCGTCCTACTATATGGCCTTTTGTATCAAGGTTTTGCTCTATTCCAAATCTCTGCTAGTAGAGCCCAAGGTTTTTACTGATTATGATAAATAAGGGAAACCATTGAGCCTAAGTTCCTTTGAGTCTGGCTTACTTCACTTAATATGATCTTTTCTAAGTCTTTCCATTTCCTAACAAATGGGGCAATGTCATTCTTTCTGACAGCAGCATAGAATTCCATTGTTTGCACCTTCTATCTGGCAAATATCATGTAATCCTTTTACTAATTACAATACAAAAAATTTTTTAAAAAGTTTAAAAGAATGGCCTATAGACACATGAAGAAATGCTCAACATCTCTGGTCATAAAAGAAATGCAATTCAAAACAACTCTAAGATTCCACCTCACTCCAGTTAGAATGGCCAGGATCAGGAAAACGAATAATAACAGATGCTGGAGGGGATGTGGCCAGGAGGGATCACTACTACACTGTTGGTGGGAGTGCAAACTCCTTCAACCACTATGGAAAGCAGTGTGGCAGTGCCTCAAAAGGCGAAACATAGGACTCCCCTATGACCCAGCAATTCCACTACTTGGCATTTACCCAACCATCCAGAAACAAGGACATACTAAACCCACTAGCACAACAATGTTCATTGCAGCACTATTCACCATAGCAACGATATGGAACCAACCTAGATGCCCCTCAGTTGATGAGTGGATCAACAAGTTGTGGTATTTGTACACAATGGAATTCTATGCTGAGATCTGCAATAGAGAAAAATCTTGATACATAAGGCCATATAGTATGAAGCTAATTGAAAGGACCTCCAGGACATTGAAACAAAAGCCATATAACGAATGATTGTTGTCCTTAATGTACTATGTTGTCTCTCATCTCCTTTGCTGTCCCTTGGTTATCTCATTGTTATAGTATCTCAATTTATTATCTGATATATTGAATTTCTTTGTATTTGGTTATTTGAAATTTGATAGGGAAGGGAGGAAAACCAAGACAGGTGAGGTGTGTGGGGGGGGGGAGCGAAACGGGTACCAAGACATGTGAAAGGGTATCAATGTATGTGAATTAATGCACCTTCTATCTGGCAAATATCATGTAACCCTTTTACTAATTACAATAAAATAAATAAATAAATAAAAGAAAAAGCATGTGCACTGTTTTGCTTGCAGGCATAGAAATTACATTATTCACAAAATATTTTCTACATAGTAGGTAGGGTAGCTACACTGGACCTGAAAGGGCAGGGACAATTAATATGGATGAAACAGTGCTGTTTCATTAACTTTCTACCTTATTGTTCATTTATTTCTTCAAATTTTGGGTTTGTCTGAGAGATGAGAGACTCTCTTCTCTCTTTGATCATATCAGAATAAAAATAGATATTGGTCTGGAGGTGTGGCTCAAATACTAGAGCACCAGACGTGCAAGCAAGCTGAGCAAATATGAAGCCATAAGTTCAAACCAAGTATTTTCTAAAATCATCATCATCATCAATAAAAATAATAAATAGCATAAGCTGGGGACAAGGCAGAAAAGTTCATGAAATGTTAATTTCTAATTAATCAGCAAAAAGAAAAAATTCAGAAGTGGAGATGTGGCTCAAGTGGTAGAGCATGGAATAGTTGAAATAGCCAAGTGAGAGCTCAAGGTCCTGAGTTCATGTCCCAGTGGTGCTTCTCTTAATCAAATATGAATGCACACATATGCACAGGACTGCCAAATACTCAGCTCACTCCCTCCAGCAGCTCCTGAAACCTGTTATTAATTTGCAGGTTTGAAGTCTATAGCAACTCCACATCTCTTAGGCACCTTATTTCAAAGAGGATTGAACAGAGGGACCAGGAAAAGACTTAATTAACTAGGGCAGTATTTCTCGAGATATTTGTTGTTGACATTGCAAAAGGGACAACATATTATATTTGATTTCCCATTTTCAAAGCAGAAGGAAAGGCAATCCACAACATAGGAAACATTTCACTTTCCTTCCTATTTTAATCAATCTTGAAAGAAAGACTGGGGTGGGAACACTTAAAGCATAACTGCGGTTATTGAAAACCCCAAGAATGATGAACTTCATGCATATGATGTTGAAATAACACACAATGAATTGTAGGCCCTCTGAACGGCAGTGAAATTTACAACTCCTTTCCTCTGTTCCAAAATAAAAAAAGAATTTCTATCTTCCCAGCAAGTGGTCTCCAAAATAAATGCTGTTCTCACACCCATGAGCAAAGAAATAACTTGGGGCAAGAAAGCACAATGTGTTTTTATTTACAAATTATATACATCACATCACTTTACTAACATGCTGCCAAATATAAAAATTGAAAAATAAACTGTATGAGATATAAAATGCATAGCATATTAGGCATCTCAGTATTTTCCCCCACATTACCTGTTCCACATAACTCAAATACTGACTATGATGATGTCTCGTGCATAACTATAAATTTCTACCTCCCTAAATATCCCTTCCACACAGCTCAAAACAAAAAACTTGAAGACAACTCTTATTGCTGGCATGCCTCTTTTAGAGAGCCTAAAAGGACAGAAATAAGTTGAGACCATAAATGATGCTCTCAATTTGGGTAGGTACGATACTAACTGAGTGCTTTCCAGGTGTGAGGCATTGTAATGTCTTGTGTTTAATTTTCCCCAAAACTCCATGTGGTAGATCATCTTCCCAGTTAACAGCTAAAGAAACTGAGGACTAATGTACCTTAGAATTGGCTAGTTAGAAAACAGTAGCAAACTGTGTAAGAATCCTTTCTTGACTGAATTTATTCTGGGTCCATGGCCTGCCAGAGAGAAGCTTTGGATTCCCAAGGGGATCCTTAGCAACATGGGAAGGAGGGGGAAATTTGGGTTGTCTGGAGGCACAGGGAGATGTCAGGGTTCCTCTCATCTTTTGGTAGAAGCGAGGGATGCTAATATTCTGACGTGGACAGGACAGTCCAAGAACATACCCACAGTGCTGTGGAAGGAGAATCAAGAGGTATCAGAGATGAATGACGAGCCAGATATGTTCATCACAGTGCAATTTGTAATAGCGGAGTAGTCCAAGACTCAATAAATTACAGTGTATCTAGTCAAGATACAAGTACAAGTCAAAGATTTGATACCCATCTTTTCAGAATGTGTCGCTGGCAGCATTTTATTTCGTTTTATTTTCTGACATCAAGTTCTTTAATAATAGAAAAGAAAGCACCAGGTGTTTCTCACCAGGTGCCTTTGCAATGGCAGCAGAGTTCACTGGTATATTTTTTTCAGAGCCAAAATAACATCTACTATTCACATTCCCTACCTTTAAAGCCTCATTGTTTCACTATGATTCAAAAGTGAAGTTACTCACTCCCGCCCACACAGCAAGAACAATACGATCACGACACCGAACTGAATAAATGCTTGAAACTTCATAAATACTAAGTATCACATCTCAGAATGTCTTATGAGTAGAAATCATTATGATGCTGTCTGCCATATAATTTATCATCATCATCATCATCATCATCATCATCATCATCGTTTGGGTTTTTGTTCTGGTACTGGTGATGGAACTCCATCACCTGAGCCATACCACCAGTCCAACATTTTGCTGGTTAATTGGAAATGAAGAATTTTCTGTTTGGACTAGCTTCAAACT
Source organism: Megascapheus bottae (assembly GCF_031878675.1). NCBI lineage: Eukaryota > Metazoa > Chordata > Mammalia > Rodentia > Geomyidae > Megascapheus > Megascapheus bottae. The sequence continues at coordinate 247,394 of NW_028327755.1, read as the reverse complement.
GATCCTCCAGGTCTCAGCATAGTGAGTAGGTAGGATTTCATATGACAGCCACTGGTGTCTTGCTTTATTAGAACACACTCTAACAAATTACCCTTTATTTTACTGACCAGTACCTCATAGTGACCTGGAAAAAAATACAACTAAAATGGCAGAAAACCTTCAAAAATACCATGAGATTTATATCGGCCAAAAAAAACTGCTAAGAAAAAGTTTATTCCCCAATACAGATGAAAAATTTGACCTACAGTAGCAAGAAAAACAACAAAAAAGAAAGAGCTGGACAAACACAAAATGGAGAAAGAAGATAAGAATTGTGATTTCTTTCAAAATTATAATGATTAAATAAAATAAAATTTGCTTATTTTCATCTTCAAGGAATCCAAATGGTTTACATTATATCTAGCATACAGACTATTACTAAATAATAACAGTTAACAATATCACAAAGTATAAAGGTTTTCAGAAACATAAAAATGTTAGAAGGTATTTCAGATACTTCTTTGATTCAAATTAGAGAAGATATATCTAATTATGCCATGATATCAAAAGGAATGCTGTATAAACTAAGTAAGCAAAGATATTTGCCAGTAATATTAAAAGTAATTCCTGAATGTTTCTCAAGTATGTGAAATACAGAGAAAATCAATGCCTAGCATGACAGTGCCACTTGTCAAAACAGTCTGTTAATTATCTTTATCATGCTCATGGCAAAATAGGATACTGTTGGATAAATAACATCTTCACATAATTTAAATCCATGCTATGTTTTATTAATTTAGATCCTCCGTTTACCCAAAGAGGGGGTGGAGATGACTGGCTACATCTTCTGTTGCAAATATACACAAAGCCTTATTTGCAATGGAACAAAAACACGAATTTAGAATTGGATTGACGAATGTCCAAAACCCAACTCTACTACTTCAGTGCCTGTCTTTGCACAAATTACATAATACTACTGACCTTCCGTGTCTCTATACATTAAAAATAAACAGTGCCAATAATCAGATCCCTCGAAGGG
>NW_028327755.1:205000-246176 GCF_031878675.1 Megascapheus bottae | reverse complement strand
TCCACTAAACCTAACCCTAACCCTAACCCTACCCCTAACCCTAGCCCTAAAACCCTAACCCTAACCCTACCCCTACCCTAACCCTAACCCTAACCCTAACCCTAACCTATCCCTACCCCTAAACCTACCCCTACCACTACCCCTACCCCTACACCTAACCCGAATCCTACCCGTAACCCTAACCCTAACCCTAAACCTAATCCTAAACCTAACCCTAACTGTACTCCTACCCATACCCTTAACACGAACCCTAACCATAACCCTAACCCTAACACAAAACCTACCCCTACAACTAAACCTAAACCTAACCCTAACCCTAACCCTACCCGTAATCCTAACCCTAAAACACTAACCCCAACCCTACCCCTACCCCTAACCTAACCATAACCCTAACCTTAACGCTACCCCTAACCCGAACCATAACCATAACCCTAACACTAACCCTAAAACCCTAACCCTAACCCTACCCCTACCCCTACCCCTAAAATTAACCCTAACCCTACCCCTAACCCTACCCCTACCACTAACCCCAAACATAACCCTAACCCTACCCCTACCCCTAACCCCAACTCTAAACCTACCCCTAACCCTAAAACCCTAGCCCTAACCCTACCCCAACCATAACCCTAACCCTAACCCTAACCCTAACTGTAACCCTAACCCCTAAGCCTAACCCGAACGCTAACCATAACCCTAACCCTACCCCTAACCCTACTCCTACCACTAACCCTAACCCTAACCCTACCCGTAACCCTAACCCTAAAACCCTAACCCTAACCCTACCCCTACACGAACCCTAACCCTAACCCTAACCCTAATCCTAACCCTAACCATAACTGTACACCTACCCCTACCCGCAACCCCAAACCATAATCCTAACCCTAACCCTACACCTACCCCTACCCCTACCACTAAACCGAACCCTAAACCTAACCCTACCCCTAACCGGAACCCTAACCATAACCCTAACTCTAATCCTAACCCTAAACCTACCCCTACCCCTTCCCCTACCCTTACCCCTAACTTTAACCCTACCCAACCACTAACCGTAACCCTAACCCTACCACTAACATTAACCCTACTCCTAACCCTACCCCTAACACTAACCCTAACCCTAACTCTAACCCTACCCATAACCCTAACCCTAAACCTAACCCTAACCCTTCCCCTAACCCTAACGCTAACCCTAACCCTAACCATAACCATAACCCTAACCCTAACCCTACCCTAACCCTAACCCTAATCCGAATCCTAAACCTAACCCTACCCCTAACCCTAACCCTACCCCTAACGCTAACTGTAACCCTAACCCTAACTCTAAACCTAACCCTACCCCCACCCTTAAACCTAATCTTAACCCTAACCCTATCCCTAACCGTAACCCTAACTCTAACCCTAACCCTACCCCTAAACGTTAACCTAACCCTAACCTTAAACCTACCCCTAACGCTAACTTTAACCCTACCCCTAACCCTACCCCTAATCCTTCCCCTAAGCCTACCCCTACCCCTAACCCTAACCCTACCCCTAACGGTAACCCTAAACCTAACACTAACCCTAACCCTAACCATAACCCTAACCCTAACCCTACCCTAACCCTAACTCTAACCCGAATCCTAAACCTAACCCTACCCCTAACCCTAACCCTAACCCTACCCCTAACGCTAACCATAACCCTAACCCTAACCTACCCCTAACGCTAACCCTAACCCTGAACCTAACCCTAACCCCACCCCTAAACCTAACCCTAACCCTAACCCTTCTCCTAACCCTCACCCTAACCGTACCACTAACCCTAAACCTAACACTACCCCTAATGCTAACCCTAACCCTAACCCTAAACCTACACCTAACGCTAACCCTAACCTTCACCCTAACCCTGAACCTCACCCAAACCCTACCCCTACCCCTACCGCTAACCCTAACCCTTCCCCCAACCCTAATCCTCACCCTACCCCTAACCCTATCCCTAAACCTAACCTTACACTTAACCATGACCCTAACCCTCACCCTAACCATACCCCTAACCCTAAACCTAACCCTACCCCTAACCGTACCCCTAACCCAACACCTAACCCTAACCCTAACTCTAAACCTAACCCTAACCCTACCGCTAACCCTAACCCAAACCCTAACCCTAACCCTACCCCTAACAATAACCCTAACTCTACCCCTAACCCTAACCCTAACCCTACCCCAACCCCTAACCCTAACCATAATCCTAACCATAACCTTAAAACCCAAATCGTAACCCTACCTCTACCCCCACCCCTAACCCTAACTCTAACCCTAACTCTACCCCTAACCCTACCCTACCAGTAACCCTAACCCTAACCCTAACCCTAACCCTACCGCTAACCCTAACCCTAACCCTAATCCTAAACCTAATCCTAACTATACCCCTACACCTACACCTAACCTGAACCCTAACCCTAAACCTAACCCTACCCCTAAACCTACCCCTACTGCTAACCCTAACCCTAACCCTAACCCTACCCCTAACCATAACCCTAACCCTAAACCTAACCCTAACCCTTCCCCTAACCCTAACGCTAACCCTAACCCTAACCATAACCCTAACCCTAACCCTACCCTAACCCTAACCCTAACCCGAATCCTAAACCTAACCCTACCCCTAACCCTAATCCTAACCCTACCCCTAACGCTAACTGTAACCCTAACCCTAACTCTAAACCTAACCCTACCCCCACCCTTAAACCTAATCTTAACCCTAACCCTATGCCTAACCGTAACCCTAACTCTAACCCTAACCCTACCCCTAAACGTAAACCTAACCCTAACCATAAACCTACTCCTAACGCTAACTTTAACCCTACCCCTAACCCTACCCATAACCCTACCCCTAACCCTACCCCTAACCCTAACCCTAACCCTAACCGTAACCCTAACCCTAACCCTCCACCTAACGCTAACCCTAAACCTAACACTAACCCTAACCCTAACCATAACCCTAACCCTAACCCTACCCTAACCCTAACTCTAACCCGAATCCTAAACCTAACCGTACCCCTAACCCTAACCCTAACCCTAACGCTAACCATAACCCTAACCCTAACCTACCCCTAACGCTAAACCTAACCCTGAACCTAACCCTAACCCCACCCCTAAATCTAACCCCAACCCTAACACTTCTCCTAACGCTCACCCTAAACGTACCACTAACCCTAAACCTAACACTACCCCTAACGCTAACCCTAACCCTAACCCTAAACCTACACCTAACGCTAACCCTAACTTTAACCCTAACCCTGAACCTAACCCAAACCCTACACCTAACCCTACCCCTAACCCTAACCCTAACCCTTCCCCCAACCCTAACCCTCACCCTACCCCTAACCCTATACTTAAACCTAACCTTACACTTAACCGTGACCCTAACCCTAACTCTAAACCTAACCCTAACCCTACCGCTAACCCTAACCCAAACCCTAACCCTAACCCTACCCCTAACAATAACCCTAACTCTACCCCTAACCCTAACACTAACCCTACCGCTAACCCTAACCCTAACCCTAATCCTAAACCTAATCCTAACTATACCCCTACCCCTACACCTAACTTGAACCCTAACCCTAAACCTAACCGTACCCCTAAACCTAGCCCTACCACTAACCCTAACCCTAACCCTAACCCTACCCCTAAACATAACCCTAAAACCCTAACCCTAACCCTACACCTACCCTAAACCTAACCCTAACCCTAACCCTAACGTATACCTACCCCTAACCCTACCCCTACAACTACCCCTAGGCCTAACCCTAACACTACCCCTAACCCTAACCCTAACCCTAATCGTAAACCTAACCGTAACTGTACCCCTACCCATACCCCTAACCAGAACCCTAACCATAACACTAACCCTACCCTAACCCTACCCCAACAACTAACCCTAAGCCTAACCCTAACCCTACCGCTAATTCTAATCCTAAAACCCTAACCCTAACCCTACACCTACCCCTAACCCAAAACTAACCCTAACCCTAACCCTAATCCTACCCCTAACCCGAACCATAACCAGAACCCTAACGCTAACCCTAAAACCCTAACCCTAACCCTACCCCTCCACCTACCTCTACCCCTACCCCTAACCCTACGCCTAACCGTAACCCTAACCCTAATCCTAAACCCTACCCTAATTGTACCCCTACGCATACCCCTAACAGAAACCCTAACCATAATCCTAACCCTACCCCTAAACCTACCCCTACAACTAAACCTAAACCTAACCCTAAGCCTAACACTAACCCTAACCGTAATCCTAACCCGAAAACACTAACCCTAACCCTACCCCTACCCCTAACCTAACCCTAACCCTAACCCTAACACTAACGCTACTCCTAACCCGAACGCTAACCCTAACCCTAACCCTAAAACCCTAACCCTAACCCTACCCCTACCCCTACCCATACCCCTAAACCTAACCCTAACACCAACCCTAACCCTACCCCTAACAATAACCCTAAATCCCTAACCCTAACCCTACCCTAACCCTAACCCTAACACTAACCCTAACGTATCCCTACCCCTAACCCTACCCCTACCACTACCCCTACCCCTAACCCTAACCCTAACCCTACCCCTAACCCTAACCATAACCCTAACCCTAATCCTAAACCTAACCCTAACTGTACCCCTATGTATACCCCTAACCCGAACCCTAACCATAACACTAACCCCACCCCTAACCCTACCCCTACAACAAACCCTAACCCTAACCCTAAACCTAACCTTAACCCTACCCCTAATTCTAATCCTAAAACCCTAACCCTAACCCTACCCCTACCCCTAACCCAACACTAACCCTAACCCTAACACTAATCCTACCCCTAACCCGAACCATAACCAGAACCCTAACCCTAACCCTAAAACCTTAACCCTAACCCTACCCCCACCCCTACCTCTAGCCCTACCCCTAACCCTACGCCTAACCGTAACCCTAACCCTAATCCTAAACCTAAACCTAACTGTACCACTACCCATACCCCTAACACTAACCCTACCCCTACCCCTAACCTAATCCTAACCCTAACCCTAACGCTACCCCTAACCCGAACCCTAACCATAACCCTAACCCTACCCCTACCCCTAACCCTAACCCTACCCCTAACCCTAACCCTACCCCTAACCCTACCCCTACCACTAACCCTAACCCTAACCCTAACTCTACCCCTAACCCTAAACCTAACATTAACCCTACACATAACCCTAACCCTAAAACACTAGCCATAACCCTACCCCAACCATAACCTAACCCTAACCCTAACCTAACCTATCCCTACGCCTAACCCTACCCCTACCACTACCCCTACCCCTAACCCTAACCCTAACTCTAACCGTAACCCCTAACCCTAACCCTAACCCGAATGCTAACCATAACCCTAACCCTAACCCTACCCTAATCCTACCACTAACCCTAACCCTAACCCTACCCCTAACCTTAACCCTAAAACCCTAACCTACCCTAACCCTACCCCTACCCTAACCCTAACCCTAACCCTAACACTACAACTAACCCTAACCCTAACCCTAACCCTAAACTTACCCTTAACCCTAACCCTAACCCTAACCCTAATCCTAACCCTACCCTTAACGGTGACCCTAACACTAACCCCAACCCTACCCCTAACGCTAACTTTAATCCTAACCCTAACCCTACCCCTAACCCTACCCCCACCCCTAACCCTAACCCTAACCCTATCCCTAACCGTAACCCTAACTCTAACCCTAACTCTACCCCTAACCGTATCCCTAACCCTAACCCTAACCCTACCCCTAACGCTAAACTTAACCCTAATCCTAACCCTAAGCCTAACCCTAACCCTACCCCTAACCCTAACCCTAACCCTACCCCTAACCCTAACCCTAACCCTACCCCTAACCGTAACCCTAACCCTAACCCTCCCCCTAACACTAACCCTAAACCTAACCCGAACCCTAACCCTAACCATAACCCTAACCCTAACCCTGAACCTAACCCTAACCCTACCCCTAAACCTAACTCTAACCCTAACACTAACCCTTCTCCTAACCCTAACCCTAACCTAGTCATAACCCTAAACCTAACAGTACCCCTAACGCTAACCCTAACCCTAACCCTAAACCTACACCTAACGCTAACCCTAACCTTAACCCTAACCCTGAACCTAACCCAAACCCTACCCCTACCCCTACCCCTAACCCTAAACCTTCCCCTAACCCTAACCCTCACCCTACCCCTAACCCTAACCTATCCTAACCTTACCCTTAACCGTAACCCTAACCCTCACCCTAACCCTTCCCCTAACGCTAACCCTAACCCTAACCCTGAACCTAACCCTACCCCTACCACTAACAATAACCCTAACCCTACCCCTAACCCTACCCCTAACCCTAACCCTAACTCTACCTCTAAAACTAACCCTAACCCTAACCCTATGCCTACCCCTAATCCTAACCATAATCCTAACCCTAACCTTAAAACCCAAACCGTAACCCTACCCCTACACCTACTCCTAACCTAACTGTAACCCTAACTCTACCCCGAACCCTACCCTACCAGTAACCCTAACCCGAACCCTAACACAAACCCTACCCCTAACCCTAACCCTAACCCTAATCCTAAACCTAATCCTAACTATACCCCTACCCCTACACCTAACCTGAACCCTACTCCTAACCCTAACCCTAAAACCCTAACCGGACCGCTACACCTACCCTAACCCTAACCCTAACCCTAACGTATCCCTACCCCTAACCCTATCCCTACCACTACCCCTACCCCTAATCCTAAACCTAACCCTACCCCTAACCCTAACCCTAACCCTAATCCTAAACCTAACCCTAACTGTACCCCTATGTATACCCCTAACCCGAACCCTAACCATAACACTAACCCTACCCCTAACCCTACCCCTACAACAAACCCTAACCCTAACCCTAAACCTAACCCTAACCCTACCCCTAATTCTAATCCTAAAACCCTAACCCTAACCCTACCCCTACCCCTAACCCAACACTAACCCTAACCCTAACCCTAATCCTACCCCTAACCCGAACCATAACCAGAACCCTAACCCTAACCCTAAAACCTTAACCCTAACCCTACCCCCACCCCTACCTCTAGCCCTACCCCTAACCCTACGCCTAACCGTAACCCTAACCCTAAAACCCTAACCGTAAGCCTACCCCTACCCTAACCCTAACCCTAAACCTAACCCTAACCCTACCCCTAACCCTAACCCTACCCCTAACGATAATCCCAACCCTAACAATAAACCTACTCCTAACGCTAAACATAACCCTGAACCTAACCCTAACCCTACCCCTAAACCTAACCCCAACCCTAACCCTAACACTTCTCCTAACCCTAACCCCAACCCTACCCATACCCCACCCCTACCCCTAACCCTAACCCTACCCAACAACTAACCCTAAACCTAACCCTACCCCTAACATTAACCCTACCCCTAAGCCTACCTCTAACCCTAACCCTAAACCTAACCCTAACCCGACACCTAACGCTAACCCTAAACCTACCCAAACCCTAACCCTAACCCTACCCCTAATGCTAATCCCAACCCTAACATTAAACCTACTCCTAACGCTAACCCTAACCCTGAACCTAACTCTAACCCTACCCATAAAACCTAACCCCAACCCTAACCCTAACCCTTCTCCTAACCCTAACCCTAACCCTAACGCTAACCCTAACCCTAACCCTGAACATAAACCTAACCTACCCCTAACCCGAACCCTAACCCTTCTCCTAACCCTAACCCTAACCCTAGCTCTAACCTAACGCTAATCCTAACCCTACCCTTAACCGTGACCCTAACCCTCTTACTAAGCCTACACCTAACGCTAACAGTAACCCTAACCGTAACCCTAACCCTCCCCATAACCCTAACGCTAACCCTAAACCTAACCCTAACCCTACCCTAAACTTAACCCTAACCCTAACCCTACACCTAACCCTAACCCTACCATTAACCATAACCCTAACCCTATCCCTAACCCTACCCCTAACACGAACCCTAACCCTAACCCTAACCTTAATCCTAACCCTAACCCTAATGTACCACTACCACTACCCCTAACCCGAACCCTAACCCTAACCCTAACCCTAACCATAACCATAACCCTAACCTTACCACCAAGACTAAGCCTAACCCTAATTCTAACCCTAACCCTACCCCTAACCGTAAGCCTAACCCCTAACCCTAAACCGACCCTAAGCCTAAACCTAACCCTAAACCTAACCCTAATCCTACACCTAACCCTACCCCTAGCACTAACCCTATCCCTAACCCTAACCCTAACCCTACCCCTAAACCAAACCCTAACCCTAACACAAAACCCTACCCCCTACCCCTACCCCTACCCCTTAACCCTAAAACCCTAACCCTACCCCTACCCCTACCCCTACCCCTACCCCTAACCCTAAACCTAACCCTACCCATAACCATACCCCTAACACTAACCCTAACACTAACCCTAACCCTACCCCTACCGCTCACACTCACCCTAACCCTAACCCTATCCCTAACTATACCCCTACCCCTACCCCGAACCCTAAACCTAACCCTAACCCTACCCCTAACCCTACCCATACCACTAACCCTAACCCTAACCCTAACCCTAACACTAACCCTACCCTTAACCTTAACCCTAATCCTAACCCTAACCTACCCTAACCCTAACCATACCCCTAAGCCTAACCCTACCCCAACATTAACCCTAACCCTAACCCTAACACTAACCCTACCCTTAACCTTAACCCTAATCCTAACCCTAACCCTACCCTAACCCTAACCATACCCCTAAGCCTAACCCTACCCCAACATTACCCTAACCCTAACCCTATCCGTAACATTAACCCTACTCCTAACCCTACCCCTAAGTCTAACCCTAACCCTAACCCTAACCCAACCCCTAACCGTAACCCTAACCTTAACCCTCCCGCAAACGCTAACTCTAGACCCTAACCCTAAACCAAACCCTAACCCTAAACCTAACCCTATACCTACCCCTAACGCTAACCCTAACCCTAACCATAAACTAACCCTAACCCTAATCCTAAACCTAACCTAACTGTACCCCTACCCCTACCCCTAACCCGAACGCTAACCATAACCCTAGCCCCTACCGCTAACCCTACCCCTACCACTAAACCTAACCTAACCCTACACCTAACCTTAACCATAAAACCCTAACCCTAACCCAACCCCTACCCTAACCCTAACCCTAACCCTAACCCTAACCCTAAACCTACCCCTACCACTAACCCTAACCCTAACCCTAAATCTAACCCTACACTTAACCCTAACCCTAACGCTAATCCTAACCCTAACCCTAACTGTACCCCTACCACTACCCCTAACCCCCAAACCCTAATCCTAACCACTAACCCTACCCCTAACCTACCCCTACCACTAAACATAACCCTAACCCTAACCCTAAACCTACACCTAACCGTAACCCCTAACTCAAACCCTAATCCCTAACCCTAACCCTACCCATACCCATACCCAAACCCTACCCCTAACCCTAACCCTACCCAACAGCTAACCCTGAACCTAACCCTACCCCTAACATTAACCCTACCCCTAAGCCTACCTCTAACCCTAACCCTAACCCTAACCCTAATGCTAACTCTAACCCTAACCCTAACCTAACCGTAGCCCGACACCTAACCCTAACCCTAACTGTAACCCTAACCCTAACCCGACACCTAATCCTAACCCTAACTGTAACCCTAACCCTATCCCTAACCGTAACCCCTACCACTAACCCTAACCCTACTCCTAACCGTAACCCTAACCCTAACCCTAACCCTACCCTAACCCTAATCCTACTCCTAACCTTACCCCTAACCCTAACCCTTACCCCTAACGATAATCCCAACCCTAACATTAAACCTACTCCTAACGCTAAACATAACCCTGAACCTAACCCTAACCCTATCCCTAAACCTAACCCCAACCCTAACCCTAACCCTTCTTCTAACCCTACCCCAACCCTACCCATACCCCACCCCTACCCCTACCCCTAACCCTACCCAAAAACTAACCCTAAACCTAACCCTACCCCTAACATTAACCCTACCCCTAAGCCTACCTCTAACCCTAACCCTAACCCTAACCCTAACCCTAACCCTAACCCGACACCTAACCCTAACCCTAACTATAAACCTAACCCTATTCCTAACCGTAAACCTACCACTAACCCTAACCCTACTCCTAACCGTAACCCTAACCCTACCCCTAACCCTACCCCTAACCCTAACCCTAACCCTACCCCCTAACGCTAATCCCAACCCTAACATTAAACCTACACCAACGCTAAACCTATCCCTAACCCTACCCCTAAACCTAACCCCAACCCTAACCCTAACCCTTCTCCTAACCCTAACCCTAACCCCTAACGCTAACCCTAACCCCTAACCCTGAACATAACCCTAACCCTACCCCTAACACTAACCCTAACCCTTCTCCTAACCCTAACCCTAACCCTACCTCTAACCCTAACGCTAATCCTAACCCTACCCTTAACCGTGACCCTAACCCTCTTACTAACCCTACACCTAACGCTAACCGTAACCCTAACCCTCCCCCTAACCCTAACCCTTACCCCTAACCCGTACCCCTAACCCTAATCCTACCCCTACCCCTACCCCTAACCGTAACCCTACCCCTAACGATAATCGCATCCCTAACATTAAACCTACTCCTAACGCTAAACATAACCCTGAACCTAACCCTAACCCTACCCCTAAACCTAACCCCAACCCTAACCCTAACACTTCTCCTAACCCTAAAACCAACCCTACCCATACCAGACCCCTACCCCTAACCCTAACCCTACCCAACAACTAACCCTAAACCTAACCCTACCCCTAACATTAACCCTACCCCTAAGCCTACCTCTAACCCTAACCCTAAACCTAACCCTAACCCGACACCTAACCCTAACCGTAACTGCAAAACTAACCCTATCCCTAACCGTAACCCTACCACTAACCCTAACTAACCCTAACCCTACTCTTAACCATAACCCTAACCCTAACCATAACCCTACCCCTAACCCTAACCCTAACCCTAACCCTCCCCCTAACGCTAACCCTAAACCTACCCATAACCCTAACCCTAACCCTACCCCTAACGCTAATCCCACCCTAACATTAAACCTACTCCTAACGCTAACCCTAACCCTGAACCTAACCCTAACCCTACCCCTAAACCTAACCCCAACCCTAACCCTAACCCTTCTCCTAACCCTAACCCTAACCCTAACCCTAACGCTAACCCTAACCCTAACCCTGAACATAACCCTAACCCTACCCCTAACCCTAACCCTAACCCTTCTCCTAACCCTAACCCTAACCCTACCTCTAACCCAAATGCTAATCCTAACCCTACCCTTAACCGTGACCCTAACCCTCTTACTAACCCTACACCTAACGCTAACCATAACCCTAACCGTAACCCTAACCCTCCCCCTAACCCTAACCCTTACCCTAACCCTACCCCTAACCCTACACCTAACCCAACACCTAACCCTAACCCAAACCCTTACCCTACCCCTAAACCTGACTCTAACCCAAACCCTAACCCTACCCTAACCCTAACACAAAACCCTACCCGTAACCCTACCCTTAACCCTTACTCTACCCCTAACCCTACCCCTAACTCTAACCCTAACCATAACCCTACCCCTACCCCTACCTCTAACCCTAAACCTAACCATAAAACCCAAACCGTAACCCTACCCCTATACCTAACCCTAACTCTAACCCTAACCCTACCCCTAACCCTACCCTACCACAAACCCTAACCCTAACCCTAACCCTACAGCTACCCCTAACCCTAACCCTAACTCTAACCCCAATCCTAAACCTAAACCTAACAGTAACCCTACCCCTACTCCTAACCTGAACCCTAACCCTAACCCTAACCCTACCCCTACCTCTAAACCTAACCCTAACCCTAACCTTAACCCTACCGCTAACCCTAACCCTAAAACCCTAAACCTAACCCTAAACCTAATGCTAACTCTAACCCTAACCTTAACCCTAACCCTACCCCCAACCCTAACCCTAACCCTACCCCTAAGCCTACCCCTACCTCTAAACCTAACCCTAACCCTAACCCTAACCCTACCCCTAACCCTAACTCTAAAACCCTAACCCTAACCCTACCCCTAACCGTAAACCCTAACCCCTAACCCTAACCCTAACCCCAACCCTAACCCTAACCCTAACTCTAATCCTAACCCTAACCCTAACCCTAACTCTACCCCTAACCGTAACCCTAACCCTACCCCCAACCCTACCCCTACCTCTAAACCTAACCCTAACCCTGACCCTACCCCTACCCCTAACCCTAACCCTAAAACCCTAACCCTAACCCTACCTCTACCCTAAACCTACCCCTAACCCTAAACTTAACCTATCCCTTCCCCTAACCCTACGCCTACGACTACCCCTACACATAACCCTAACTCTTACCCTACCCCTACCCATAACCATAACCATAACCCTAACCCTAATCCTAAACCTAACCCTAACTGTACCCCTACCCATACCCCTAACACGAACCCTAACCATAACCCTAACCGTGCCCCTACCCCTACCCCTACAACTAACCCCAAACCTAACCCTAACCCTAACCCTAATCGTAATTTTAACCCTAAAACCCTAAACCTAACCCTACCCCTACCCCTAACCAAACCCAACCCTAACCCTAATCATAACGCTACCCCTAACCCGAATATTAACCCTAACCCTAACCCTAAAACCCTAACCCTAACCCTACCCCTACCCCTACCCCTAACCCTAAGACTAACCCTAACCCTAAGCCTAACCCTAAACCTAACCCTACCCCGAAACCTACCCCTACCACTAACCCTAACCCTAACCCTAACCATACCCATAACCCTAACCCAAAACCTAACCCTAACCCTAACACTAACCCTAAGACTAACCCTACCACTAATCCTAACCCTAACCCTAACCATAAAACCCTAGCCATAACCCTACCCCAACCGTATCCCTAACCCTAACCCTAACCTATACCTACGCCTAACCCTACCCCTACCACTACCCCTACAACTAACCCTAACCCTAACTCTCACCCTAACCCCTAAACCTAACCCTAACCAGAACGCTAACCATAACCCTAACCCTAAACCTAACCCTATCCCTACCACTAACCCTAACCCTAACCCTACCCCTAACCCTAACCCTAAAACCCTAATCCTAACCCTAAGCCTACCCTAAACCTAACCCTAACCCTAACCCTACCACTAATCCTAACCCTAACCCTAACCCTAAACCTACCCTTAAGCCTAACACTAACCCTAAACGTAACCCTAATCTTAACCCTAACACTAACTATACCCGTACCCCAACCCGTAACCCTGAACCCTAATCCTAACCCTAACCCTAACCCTACCCCTACCACTAAACCTAACCCTAACCCTAACCCTTCCCCTAACCGTAACCCTAACTCTAAAACCCTAACCCTAACCCTACCCCTAACGCTAACTCTAACCCTAACCCTACCCCCAACCCTAACCCTAACCCTCACCCTAATCCTATCCCTAACCCTAACCCTAACCCTACCCCTAACTGTACCCCTAACCCTACCCCTAACCCTACCCCTACCTCTAAACCTAACCCTAACCCTAACCCTAACCCTACCCCTAACCCTAACCCCAAAACCATAACCCTCACCCTACCTCTACCCTAACCCTACCCCTAACCCTAACCTTAACCTATCCCTATCCCTAACCTTACGCCTACGACTACCCCTACCCATAACCCTAACCCTTACCCTACCCCTACCCATAACCCTAACCCTAACCCTAACCCTAATCCTAAACCTAACCCTAACTGTACCCCTACACATACCCCTAACACGAACCCTAACCATAACCCTAACCATGCCCCTAACCCTACCCCTACAACTAACCCTAAACCTAACCCTAACCCTAATCGTAATTTTAACCCTAAAACCCTAAACCTAATCCTACCCCTACCCCTAACCAAACCCAACCCTAACCATAACCATAACACTACCCCTAACCCGAACCCTAACCCTAACCCTAAAACCCTAACCCTAACCCTACACCTACCCCTAAACCTAAGCCTAACCCTAACCCTAACCCTACCCCGAAACCTACCCCTACCACTAACCCTAACCCTAACCCTAACCCTACCCCGAAACCTACCCCTACCACTAACCCTAACCCTAACCCTAACCATACCCCTAACCCTAACCCAAAACCTAACCCTAACCCTAACCCTAAGCCTAACCCTACCACTAATCCTAACCCTAACCCTAACCATAAAACCCTAGCCATAACCCTACCCCAACCGTATCCCTAACCCTAACCCTAACCCTAACCTATACCTACGCCAAACCCTACCCCTACCACTACCCCTACCCCTAACCCTAACCCTAACTCTAACCCTAATCCCTAACCTAACCCTAACCAAAACGCTAACCATAACCCTAACCCTAAAAAATAAACCTACCCCCTACCACTAACCCTAACCCTAACCCTACCCCTAACCCTAACCCTAAAACCCTAACCCTAACCCTAAGCCTACCCTAAACCTAACCCTAACCCTAACCCTAACCCTACCGACTAATCCTAACCCTAACCCTAACCCTAAACCTACCCTTAAGCCTAACACTAACCCTAAACGTAACCCTAATCTTAACCCTAACACTAACTATACCCCTACCCCTACCCGTAAACCCCGAACCCTAATCCTAACCCTAACCCTAACCCTAACCCTACCCCTACCACTAAACCTAACCCTAACCCTAACCCTTCCCCTAACCGTAACCCTAACTCTAAAACCCTAACCCTAACCCTACCCCTAACGCTAACTCTAACCCTAACCCTAACCCTACCCCAACCCTAACCCTAACCCTCACCCTAATCCTATCCCTAACCCTAACCCTAACCCTACCCCTAACTGTACCCCTAACCCTTCCCCTAACCCTACCCCTACCTCTAAACCTAACCCTAACCCTACCCCTAACCCTAACCCTAAAACCATAACCCTAACCCTACCTCTACCCTAACCCTACCCCTAACCCTAATCTTAACCTATCCCTATCCCTAACCCTACGCCTACGACTACCCCTACCCATAACCCTAACCCTTACCCTACCCCTACCCATAACCCTAACCCTAACCCTAACCCTAATCCTAAACCTAACCCTAATCCTAAACCTAACCCTAACTGTACCCCTACACATACCCCTAACACGAACCCTAACCATAATCCTAACCATGCCCCTAACCCTACCCCTACAACTAACCCTAAACCTAACCCTAACCCTAATTGTAATTTTAACCCTAAAACCCTAAACCTAATCCTACCCCTACCCCTAACCAAACCCAACCCTAACCATAACCATAACACTACCCCTAACCCAAACCCTAACCCTAACCCTAACCCTAAAACCCTAACCCTAACCCTACACCTACCCCTAAACCTAAGCCTAAACCTAACCCTAACCCTACCCCGAAACCTACCCCTACCACTAACCCTAACCCTAACCCTAACCCTACCCCTAAACCTAACCCAACATCTAACCCTAACCCTAACCCTAAGCCTAATCCTACCACTAATCCTAACCCTAACCCTAACCATAAAACCCTAGCCATAACCCTACCCCAACCGTATCCCTAACCCTAACCCTAATCCTAACCTATACCTACGCCTAACCCTACCCCTACCATTACCCCTACCCGTAACCCTAACCCTAACTATAACCCTAACCCTAAACCTAACCCTACGCCTACCACTAACCCTAACCCTAACCCTACCCCTAACCCTAACCCTAAAACTCTAACCCTAACCCTAACCCTACCCTAACCCTAACCCTAACCCTAAGCCTTACCCGTAACCCCGAACCCTAATCCTAACCCTACCCCTACCCCTACCACTAAACCTAACCCTAACCCTAACCCTAACCCTTCCCCTAACCGTAACCCTAACTCTAAAACCCTAACCCTAACCCTACCCCTAACGCTAACTCTAACCATAACCCTAACCCTAACCCTACCCCCAACCCTAACCCTAACCCTAATCCTATCCTAACCCTAACCTTAACCCTACCCCTAACCGTAACCCTAACCCTACCCCTAACCCTACCCCTACCTCTAAACCTAACCCTAACCCTAACCCTACCCCTACCCCTAACCCCTAACCCTAAAACCCTACCCTAACCCTACCTCTACCCTAACCCTACCCCTACCCCTAACCTTAACCTATCCCTACCCCTAACCCTACGCCTACGACTACCCCTACCCATAACCCTAACAATTACCCTACCCATACCCAAAACCCTAACCCTAACCCTAATCCTAATCCTAAACCTAACCGTAACTGTACAACTACTCATACCCCTAACCCGAACCCTAACCATAACCCTAACCGTGCCCCTAACCCTACCCCTACAACTAACCCTAAACCTAACCCTAACCCTAACCCTAATGCTAACCGTAATTTTAACCCTAAAACCCTAAACCTAACCCTACCCCTACCCCTAACCAAACCCAACCCTAACCCTAACCATAACGCTACCCCTAACCCGAACCCTAACCCTAACCCTAACCCTAAAACCCTAACCCTAACCCTACACCTACCCCTAACCCTAAGCCTAACCCTAACCCTAAGCCTAACCCTAACCCTAACCCTACCCCGAAACCTACCCCTACCACTAACCCTAACCCTAACCCTAACAATACCCCTAACCCTAACCCAAAACCTAACCCTAACCCTAACCCTAACCCTAAGCCTAACCCTACCACTAATCTTAACCCTAGTCCTAACCATAAAACCCTAGCCATAACCTTACCCCAAACGTTTCCCTAACCCTAACCCTAACCCTAACCTATACCTACGCCTAACCCTAACCCTACAACTACCCCTAACCCTACCCCTAACCCTAAATCTAACCCTAACCCCTAAACCTAACCCTAACCCGAACGCTAACCATAACCCTAACCCTAAACCTAAACCTACCACTAACCCTAACCCTAACCCTACCCCTAATCCTAACCCTAAAACCCTAACCCTAACCCTAAGCCTATCCTAACCCTAACCCTAACCCTAACCCTGACCCTACCACTAATCCTAACCCTAACCCTAACCCTACCCTTAACCATAACACTGACCCTAACCCTAACCCTAACCCTAACCCTTACTCGTAACCACAAACCCTAATCCTAACCCTAAACCTACCCCTACCCCTACCCCTACCACTAAACCTAATCCTAACCCTAACCCTTCCCCTAACCGTAACCCTAACTCTAAAACCCTAACCCTAACCCTACCCCTAATGCTAACTCTAATCCTAACCCTAACCCTAACCCTACCCCCAACCCTAACCCTAACCCTAACCCTAATCCTATCCCTAACCCTAACCCTAACCCTACCCCTAACCGTAACCCTAACCCTAACCCTAACCCTACCCCTACCTCTAAACCAAACCCTAACCCTAACCCTACCCCTAACGCTAACTCTAATCCTAACCCTAACCCTAACCCTACCCCCAACCCTAACCCTAACCCTAACCCTAACCCTACCCCTAACCGTAACCCTAACCCTAACCCTAACCCTACCCCTACCTCTAAACCAAACCCTAACCCTAACCCTACCCCTACCCCAAACCCTAAAACACTAACCCTAACCCTACTCTTCCCTAACCCTACCCCTAACCCTAACCTTAACCTATCCCTACCCCTAACCCTACGCCTACGACTACCCCTACCCATAACCCTAACCCTAACCCTAACCCTAATCCTAAACCTAACCCTAACTGTACCCCTACCCATACCCCTAACACGAACCCTAACCATAACCCTAACCGTGCCCCTAACCCTACCCCTACAACTAACCCTAAACCTAACCCTAACCCTAACCCTAACCCTAATCGTAATTTTAACCCTAAAACCCTAAACCTAACCCTACCCCTACCCCTAACCAAACCCAACCCTAACCCTAACCATAACGCTACCCCTAACCCGAACCCTAACCCTAACCCTAACCCTAAAACCCTAACCCTAACCCTACACCTACCCCTAACCCTAAGCCTAACCCTAACCCTAAGCCTAACCCTAACCCTAACCCTACCCCGAAACCTACCCCTACCACTAACCCTAACCCTAACCCTAACAATACCCCTAACCCTAACCCAAAACCTAACCCTAACCCTAACCCTAACCCTAAGCCTAACCCTACCACTAATCTTAACCCTAGTCCTAACCATAAAACCCTAGCCATAACCTTACCCCAAACGTTTCCCTAACCCTAACCCTAACCCTAACCTATACCTACGCCTAACCCTAACCCTACAACTACCCCTAACCCTACCCCTAACCCTAAATCTAACCCTAACCCCTAAACCTAACCCTAACCCGAACGCTAACCATAACCCTAACCCTAAACCTAAACCTACCACTAACCCTAACCCTAACCCTACCCCTAATCCTAACCCTAAAACCCTAACCCTAACCCTAAGCCTATCCTAACCCTAACCCTAACCCTAACCCTGACCCTACCACTAATCCTAACCCTAACCCTAACCCTACCCTTAACCATAACACTGACCCTAACCCTAACCCTAACCCTAACCCTTACTCGTAACCACAAACCCTAATCCTAACCCTAAACCTACCCCTACCCCTACCACTAAACCTAATCCTAACCCTAACCCTTCCCCTAACCGTAACCCTAACTCTAAAACCCTAACCCTAACCCTACCCCTAATGCTAACTCTAATCCTAACCCTAACCCTAACCCTACCCCCAACCCTAACCCTAACCCTAACCCTAATCCTATCCCTAACCCTAACCCTAACCCTACCCCTAACCGTAACCCTAACCCTAACCCTAACCCTACCCCTACCTCTAAACCAAACCCTAACCCTAACCCTACCCCTAACGCTAACTCTAATCCTAACCCTAACCCTAACCCTACCCCCAACCCTAACCCTAACCCTAACCCTAACCCTACCCCTAACCGTAACCCTAACCCTAACCCTAACCCTACCCCTACCTCTAAACCAAACCCTAACCCTAACCCTACCCCTACCCCAAACCCTAAAACACTAACCCTAACCCTACTCTTCCCTAACCCTACCCCTAACCCTAACCTTAACCTATCCCTACCCCTAACCCTACGCCTACGACTACCCCTACCCATAACCCTAACCCTAACCCTAACCCTAATCCTAAACCTAACCCTAACTGTACCCCTACCCATACCCCTAACACGAACCCTAACCATAACCCTAACCGTGCCCCTAACCCTACCCCTACAACTAACCCTAAACCTAACCCTAACCCTAACCCTAACCCTAATCGTAATTTTAACCCTAAAACCCTAAACCTAACCCTACCCCTACCCCTAACCAAACCCAACCCTAACCCTAACCATAACGCTACCCCTAACCCGAACCCTAACCCTAACCCTAACCCTAAAACCCTAACCCTAACCCTACACCTACCCCTAACCCTAAGCCTAACCCTAACCCTAAGCCTAACCCTAACCCTAACCCTACCCCGAAACCTACCCCTACCACTAACCCTAACCCTAACCCTAACAATACCCCTAACCCTAACCCAAAACCTAACCCTAACCCTAACCCTAACCCTAAGCCTAACCCTACCACTAATCTTAACCCTAGTCCTAACCATAAAACCCTAGCCATAACCTTACCCCAAACGTTTCCCTAACCCTAACCCTAACCCTAACCTATACCTACGCCTAACCCTAACCCTACAACTACCCCTAACCCTACCCCTAACCCTAAATCTAACCCTAACCCCTAAACCTAACCCTAACCCGAACGCTAACCATAACCCTAACCCTAAACCTAAACCTACCACTAACCCTAACCCTAACCCTACCCCTAATCCTAACCCTAAAACCCTAACCCTAACCCTAAGCCTATCCTAACCCTAACCCTAACCCTAACCCTGACCCTACCACTAATCCTAACCCTAACCCTAACCCTACCCTTAACCATAACACTGACCCTAACCCTAACCCTAACCCTAACCCTTACTCGTAACCACAAACCCTAATCCTAACCCTAAACCTACCCCTACCCCTACCCCTACCACTAAACCTAATCCTAACCCTAACCCTTCCCTAACCGTAACCCTAACTCTAAAACCCTAACCCTAACCCTACCCCTAATGCTAACTCTAATCCTAACCCTAACCCTAACCCTACCCCCAACCCTAACCCTAACCCTAACCCTAATCCTATCCCTAACCCTAACCCTAACCCTACCCCTAACCGTAACCCTAACCCTAACCCTAACCCTACCCCTACCTCTAAACCAAACCCTAACCCTAACCCTACCCCTAACGCTAACTCTAATCCTAACCCTAACCCTAACCCTACCCCCAACCCTAACCCTAACCCTAACCCTAACCCTACCCCTAACCGTAACCCTAACCCTAACCCTAACCCTACCCCTACCTCTAAACCAAACCCTAACCCTAACCCTACCCCTACCCCAAACCCTAAAACACTAACCCTAACCCTACTCTTCCCTAACCCTACCCCTAACCCTAACCTTAACCTATCCCTACCCCTAACCCTACGCCTACGACTACCCCTACCCATAACCCTAACCCTAACCCTAACCCTAATCCTAAACCTAACCCTAACTGTACCCCTACCCATACCCCTAACACGAACCCTAACCATAACCCTAACCGTGCCCCTAACCCTACCCCTACAACTAACCCTAAACCTAACCCTAACCCTAACCCTAATCGTAATTTTAACCCTAAATCCCTAAACCTAACCCTACCCCTACCCCTAACCAAACCCAACCCTAACCCTAACCATAACGCTACCCCTAACCCGAACCCTAATCCTAACCCTAACCCTAAAACCCTAACCCTAACCCTACCCCTACCCCTAACCCTAAGCCTAACCCTAACCCTAAGCCTAACCCTAACCCTAACCCTACCCCGAAACCTACCCCTACCACTAACCCTAACCCTAAACCTAACCATACCCCTAACCCTAACCAAAAACCTAAACCTAACCCTAACCCTAACCCTAAGCCTAACCCTACCACTAATCCTAACCCTAACCCTAACCATAAAACCCTAGCCATAACACTACCCCAACCGTATCCCTAACCCTAACCCTAACCCTAACCTATACCTACGCCTAACTCTACCCCTACCACTACCCCTACACCTAACCCTAACATTAACTCTAACCCTAACCCCTAAACCTAACCCTAACCCGAACGCTAACCATAACCCTAACCCTAAACCTAACCCTACCCCTACCACTAACCCTAACCCTACCTCTACCCCTAACTCTAACCCTAAAACTCTAACCCTAACCCTAAGCCTACCCTAACCCTAACCCTAACCCTAACCCTAGCCCTACCACTAATCCTAACCCTAACCCTAACCCTTAACCCTAACCCTAACCCTAACCCTACCACTAATCCTAAACGTAACCCTAACCCTAACCCTACCCTTAACCCTAACCCCAAACCCTAACCCTAACCCTAATCCTAACCCTAACACTAACTGTACCCCTACCCCTAACCATAACCCCGAACCCTAATCCTACCCCTACCTCTACCCCTACGACTAAACCTAACCCTAACCCTAACCCTAACCCTTCCCCTAACCGTAACCCTAACCATAACACTAACCCTAATGCTAACCCTAACCCTACCCCTAACCCTAACCCAACCCAACCACTAACCCCAACCCTAATCCTACACCTAACATTAACCCTACTTCTAACCCTACCCCTAACATTAACCCTAACCCTAACTCTACCCCTAACCGTAACCCTAACCCTAAACCTAACCCTCCCCGTAACGCTAACCCTAACCCTAACCCTAACCGTAACCCTAACTCTACCCCTAACCCTAACCCTAATCCTAACCCTACCCTTAACGGTGACCCTAACACTAACCCTAACCCTACCCCTAATGCTAACTCTAACTCTAACACTAACCCTAACCCTAACCCTACCCCTAAACCTAACCCTAACCCTATCCCTAACCGTAACCCTACCTCTACCCCTAACCCTACCCTTAACCGTAACCCTAACCCTAAACCTAAACCTATCCCTAACCCTAATCCTACCCCTAACCGTAACCCTAACCCTAACCTAACCCTCCCCTAACGCTAACCCTAAACCTAACCCTATCCCTACCCCTAACCGTAACCTAATACTAACCCTAACCCTACCCTAACCCTAACTCTTATACTAATCCTAACCCTACCCCTAACCATAACCCTAACCCTAACCTTAACGCTAACCCTACCCCTAACACTAAACCTACCCCTAACGCTAGACCTAAACCTGAACCTAACCCTAACCCTAACCCTAAACCTAACCGCAACCATAACCCTAACCCTTCTCCTAACCCTACCCCTAACCCTACCCCGAACACTAACACTAACCCTACCCCTAACGCTAACCCTAACCCTAAGCCTAAACCTACACATAACGCTAACTCTAACCCTAACCCTAACCCTGAACCTAACCCTCCCCCTCCCCCTCCCCCTACCCCTAACCCTAACCCTTCCCCTAACCCTAACCCTAACCCTACCCCTACACCTAATCCTAATCCTAACCCAACCATTAACCGTGACCCTACCCTCACCCTAAACCTACCCCTAACGCTAAACCTAACCCTAACCCTAACCCTAACCCTAACCCTACACCTAACCCTACACCTAACCCTACCCCTAATCCAACACCTAACCCTAACCCTAACCCTAACCCTACCCCCTAACCCTAACTCTAACCCTAACCCTAACCCTACCGCTAACCCTAACCCAAACCCTACCCATAACTCTACACCTAACCCTAACTCTACCCCTAAACCTAACCCTACCCCTAAACCTTACCCTAACCCTAAAAACAAACCATAACCCTACTCCTACCCCTACCCCTAACCCTAACTCTAACCCTAACCCTGCACTTAACCCTACCCTACCACTAACCCTAACCCTAACCCTAACCCTAATCCTAAACCTAAACCTAACTGTACCCCTACTCCTACCCCTAACCTGAACCCTAAGCCTAACCCTAACCCTACCCTTAAACCTACCCCTACCTCTAAACCTAACCCTAACCCTAACCCTACCCCTAACCCTAACCCTAAAACCCTAACCCTATCCCTACCCCTACCGTAACCCTAACCCTAACCCCAAACCTAACCTATTCCTACCCCTAACCCTACACCTACCACTACCCCTACCTCTAACCCTAACCCTAACCCTACCCCTACCCCTAACCCTAATCCTAACCCTAATCCTAAACCTAACCCTAACTGTACCCCTACCCATACCCCTAACACGAACCCTAACCATAACCCTAACCCTACCCCTAACCCTACCCCTACAACTAACCCTAAACCTAACCCTAACCCTGACCCTACCTGTAATCCTAACCCTAAAACCCTAGCCCTAACCCTACCACTACCCCTAACCTAACCCTAACCCTAACCTAACCCTACCCCTAACCCGAACCCTACCCCTAACCCTACCCCTAACCCTAACCCTAAAATCCTAACCCTAACCCTACCCCTACCCCTAAACCTACCCCTACCCTTACCACTAATCCTAACCCTAACCCTAACCCTAAAATCCTAACCCAAACCCTACACCTACCCCTACCCCTACCACTAACCCTAACCCTAAACCTTCTCCTAACCCTAACCCTAACCCTACCATTACCCCTACCCCTAACCTAAACCTAACCCAACCCTAAACCTACCCCCAACCCTAACCCTAACATTAACCCCAACCCTAAACCTAACCCTAACCCTACCCCTACCCCTACCCCTAACCTAAACCTAACCCAACCCTAAACCTACCCCCAACCCTAACCCTAACATTAACCACAACCCTAAACCTAACCCTAACCCTACCCCTAACCCTAACCCTACCAGTAACCGTAAGCCTAACCCTAACCCTAAAACGACACTAAGCCTAACCCTAACCCTAACCCTACCCCTCACCCTAACCCTAACCCTAATCCTACACCTAACCCTACCCCTACCACTAATCCTAACCCTAAAACCCTAAAGCTAACCCTACCCCTACCTCTACCCCTAACCAAAACCTAATCCTAACCATAACCCTACACCTCACCCTAACCCTACCACTAACCCTAACCCTAACCCTAACCGTAAGCCTAACCCTAACCCAAAACCGACACAAAGCCTGACCCCAACCCTAACCCTACCACTAACCCTAACCCTAACCCTAATCCTACACCTAACCCTACCCCTACCACTAATCCTAAACCTAACCCTAACCCTACCCCTAAACCTAACCCTAACCCTAACCCAAACCCTACCCCTACCCCTACCCCTAACCCTAACCTTAAACCCTAACCCTACCAGTAACCCTACCCTACCGCTACCCCTAACCCTAACCCTAACACTAACACTAACACTAACCCTAACCCTAACCCTACCCCTAACCCTAACCCTAAACCTAACTGTACCCCTACCCCTACCCCTAACCCGAACCCTAACAATAACCCTAACCCTACCCCTAACCCAACCCCTACCACTAACCCTAACCCTAACCATAAACCTAACACTAAACCTACCCTTAACCGTAACTGTAACCGTAACCGTAACCCTACCCTAAACCTAACCCTAAACCTAACCCTAACCCTACCCCTACCCGTAACCCTACCCCACCATTAACCCTAACCCTAACCCTACCCCTAACATTAACCCTACTCCTAACCCTACCCCTACCCCTAACCCTAACCCTAACCCTAACCCTACCCCTAACCGTAACCCTAACCCTAACCCTCCTGCTAACGCTAACTCTAACCCTAACCCTAACCCTAAACCAAACCGAACCCTAACCCTAACCATAACCATAATCCCAACCCTACCCCTAACCCTACCCCTAATCCTACCCCTACCCCTAACCCTAACCCTAACACTACCCCTAACCGTAACCGTAACCCTAACCCTAACCCTAACCCTACCCTACCCTAACCCTAACCCTAACCCTAACCCTAACAGTAACGCTAACCCTAACCCTAAACCTACCCCTAACGCTAACCCTAACCCTAACCCTAACCTTAAAACTAACCCTACCCCTAACCCTAACCCTAACCCTAACCCTTCCCCTAACCCTAGTCCTAACCCTAACCCTACCTCTAACCATAACCCTAATCCTAACCCTACCCTTAACGGTGACCCTAACCCTAACCCTAACCCTACCCCTAACGCTAACTCTACCCAGAACCCTAACCCTAACCCTACCCTAACCCTAACCCTAACCCTAAAGCTAACCCTACCCTTAACTATAACCCTAACCCTAACCCTACCCCTAACCCTAACCCTAACCCTACCCCCAACCGTAACCCTACCCCTAACCGTAAACCCCCTAACCCTAACCCTACCCCTAACCGTAACCGTAACCCTAACCCTAACCCTACTCTAACCCTAACCCTAAATCTAATCCTAAAGGTAACCGTACACCTAACTCTAACCCTAACCCTAACCCTACCCCTAAGGCGAAACCTAACCCTAACCCTAAACCTACCCGTAACGCTAACCCTAACCCTAACCCTAATCCTGACCCTAACCCTAACACTAACCTTAACACTAATCCTAACCCTAACCCTAACCCTACCCCTAACCATACCCCTACCCCTAACCCTAACCATACCCCACCATTAACCCTAACCCTACCCCTAACATTAACCCTACTCCTAACCATACCCCTACCCCTACCCCTAACCCTACCCCTAACCGTAACCCTAACCCAACCTTCCGCTAATGCTAACCCTAATCCTAACCTTAACCCTCAACCAAACTATAACCCTAACCCTAACCCTAACCCTACCCCTAACCCTACTCCTAACCCTACCCCTAACCCTAATCCTAACCCTAACCCGACCCCTAACCGTAACCGTAACCATAACACTAACCCTAACCCTACCCTACCCTAACCCTAACCCTAACCCTAACCCTACCCCTAACATTAACCCTAACCCTAACCCTACCCCTAACCGTAACCCTAAACCTAAACCTAAACATACCCCTAACGCTAACCCTAACCATAAACCTAACCCTAACCCTAACCCTAATCCTAACCCTAACCCTAACCCTGACCCTACCCCTAACCCTAAAACTAACCCTAAAACTAACCCTAACCCTTCTCCTAACTCGAACCCTAACCGTGACCCTAACCCTAACCCTAACCCTATCACTAAGGCTAACCCTAACCCTACCCCTAAACCTTACCCTAACCCTACCCTTAACCCTAACCCTAACCCTAACCCTACCCCTATCCCTAACCCTACCCATAACCCTAACTCTACCGCGACCCCTAACCCTAACCATAACCCTACCCCTACCAGTAAGCGTAAGCCTAACCCTAACCTAAAACGACACTAAGCCTAACAGTAACCCTAACCCTACCCCTCACCCTAACCCTAACCCTAATCCTACACCTAACCCTACCCCTACCACTAATCCTAACCCTAAAACCCTAACGCTAACCCTACAACTACCTCTACCCCTAACCTAAACCTAATCCTAACCATAACCCTACACCTCACCCTAACCCTACCACTAACCCTAACCCTAACCCTAACCCTAACCATAAGCCTAACCCTAACCCAAAACCAACACTAAGCCTAACCTTAACCCTAACCCTACCACTAACCCTAACCCTAACCCTATTCCTACACCTAACCCTACCCCTACCACTAATCCTAACCCTAACCCTAACCCTACCCCTAAACCTAACCCTAACCCTAACCCAAACCCTACCCCTACCCCTACCCCTAACCCTAACCTTAAACCCTAACCCTACCAGTAACCCTACCCTACCCCTACCCCTAACCCTAACCCTAACCCTAAACCTAACACTAACACTAACACTAACCCTAACCCTAACCCTACCTCTAACCCTAACCCTAACTGTACCCCTACCCCTACCCCTAACCCGAACCCTAACCCTAATCCTAACCCTACCCCTAACCGTAACCCTAACCCTAACCCTCCCGCTAACGCTAACTCTAACCCTAAACCTAAACCTAAAACAAACCGAACCCTAACCCTAACCATAACCATAACCCCAACCCTACCCCTAACCCTACCCCTAATCCTACCCCTACCCCTAACCCTAACCCTAACCCTACCCCTAACCGTAACCGCAACCCTAACCCTAACCCTAACCCTACCCTATCCTAACCCTAACCCTAATCCTAACCCTAACAACACCCCTAACCCTAACCCTAATTCTAACGCTAATCCTAACCCTAAACCTACCCCTAACGCTAACCCTAACCCTAACCCTAACCTTAAAACTAACCCTACCCTTAACCCTAACCCTAAGCCTAACCCTTCCCCTAACCCTAGTCCTAACCCTAACCCTACCTCTAACCATAACTCTAATCCTAACCCTACCCTTAATGGTGACCCTAACCCTAACCCTAACCCTACCCCTAACGCTAACTCTACCCCGAACCCTAACCCTAACCCTACCCTAACCCTAACCCTAACCCTAAAGCTAACCCTACCCTTAACTATAACCCTAACCCTACCCCTAACCCTAACCCTAACCCTACCCCCAACCGTAACCCTACCCCTAACCGTAACCCTAACCCTAACCCTACCCCTAACCGTAACCGTAACCCTAACCCTAACCCTAACCCTAACCCTACTCTAACCCTAACCCTAAATCTAATCCTAAAGGTAACCCTACCCCTAACCCTAAAACTATCCCTAACCCTACCCCTAAGGCTAAACCTAACCCTAACCCTAAACCTACCCGTAACGCTAACCCTAACCCTAACCCTAATCCTGACCCTAACCCTAACCCTAACCTTAACCCTAATCCTAACCCTAACCCTAACCCTACCCCTACCATTACCCCTAACCCTAACCCTAAAACCCAAATCGTAACCCTACCCCTACCCCTATCCCTAACACTAACTCTAACCCTAACCCTACCCCTAACCCTACCATACCACTAACCCTAACCCCAACCCTAACCCTAACCCTACCCCTAACCCTAACCTTAACCCTTACCATAATCCTAAACTGTTGGGAGCCAGAGTGGAATCAAACTCTACCTTGACTTGCATCAGACGATGGCTATATTGTCTTATTGCTTTCTGGCCCTATTCTATGTAAATGACCTGAGAATTACCATAAGAATGTAACACCTGGAGGTTCCCTGGGAGAGGAGGAGGGAAGAAGGGGGAGTGGATAATAAACGCGGCAGTCTGGGCAGTCTTTGCCTGGACTGCGGACATCCCGGACCCGGTGTGTCTGTCTCTCTTCTTTTTCTTCCTAGTCCTTGTCCCCTATTACAGGAACCCCAATCTGCGAACCCTGGTTTGCTGCCGGTTGGCCCCGGCACTAAACCTAAACCTACCTGTACCACTACTCCTACCCCTAACCTGAACCCTAAGCCTAACCCTAACCCTAACCCTAACCTATCCCTACCACTAACCCTACCCCTACCACTACCCCTACCCCTAACCCTAACCCTAACCCTACCCCTACCCCTACCGCTAACCCTAACCCTAACCCTAACACTAAACCTAACCCTAACTGTACCCCTACCCATACCCCTAACATGAACCCTAACCATAACCCTAACACTACCCTAACCCTACCCCTACAACTAACCCTAAACATAACCCTAACCATAACCCTAACCCTACCTGTAATCCTAATCCTAAAACCCTAACCCTAACCCTAGCCCTACCCCTAACCTAAACCTAACCCTAACACTAACCCTAACCCTACCACAAACCCGAACCATAACCCTAACCCTAACGCTAACCCTAACACTAACCCTAAAACCCTAACCACCAACCCTACCCATACCACTAACACGAACCATAACCATAACTCTAACCTGAACTCTAAGCCTAACCCTAACCCTACCCCTAACCCTACCCCTACCTCTAAACCTAACCCTAACCCTAAAACCCTAACCCTAACCCTACCCCTACCCTAACCCTAACCTATCGCTACCCCTAATCTATCCCTACCCCTGAACCTACCCCTACCACTACCCCTACCCTAACCCTAACCCTACCCCTACCCCAAACCCTAACCCTAACCCTAACCCTAATCCTAAACCTAACCCTAACTGTACCCCTACCCATACCACTAACACGAACCCTAACCATAACCCTAACACTACCCCTAACCCTACCCCTACAACTAACCCTAAACCTAACCCTAACCATAACCGTAACCCAACCTGTAATCCTAATCCTAAAACCCTACCCCTAACCCTACCCCGACCCCTACCCCTACCACTAAACCTAAACCTAACCCTAAACCTAACCCATCCCCTAACCGTAAAGGTAACTGTAACCCTAACCCTAACCCTAACCCTACCCCTCCCACTAAACATAACCCTAACCCTAACCCTATCCCTTCCCCTAACCGTAACCCTAACCATAACACTAACCCTAATGCTAACCCTACCCTACCCCTACCCCTTCCGCTACACCTACCCTAACCCTAACACTACCCAACCACTAACCCAAACCCTAATCCTACCCTAACATTAACCCTAAAACTACCTCTACCCCTAACCGTAACCCGAAACCTAAACCTAACCCTCCCCCTAACGCTAACCCTAACCCTAATCCTAACACTAACCCTAACCCTAACCCTTCCCCTAACCCTAACCCTAACCCTACCCCAACCCTAACCCTAATCCTAACCCTACCCTTAACGGTGACCCTAACACTAACCCTAACCCTACCCCTAATGCTAACTCTAACCCTAACCCTAACCCTACCCCCAACCCTAACCCTAATCCTAACCCTACCCTTAACGGTGACCCTAACACTAACCCTAACACTACCCATAACGCTAACTCTAACCCTAACCCTAACCCTAATCCTACCCCGAACCCTAACCCTAACACTAACCCTAACCCTATCCCTAACAGTAACCCTAACTCTAACCCTAAATCTACCCCTAACCGTAACATTAACCCTAAACCTACCCCTAACGCTGACCTTAACCCTAACCCTAACCCTAAACCTAACCCTACCCCTAACCCTACCCCTAACCCTACCCCTACCCCTAACCCCAAACCCTAACCCTACCGCTAACCGTAACCCTAAACCTAACCCTAACCCTCCCTCTAACGCTAACCCTAAACCTAACCCTAACCCTACCCCCAACCATAACACTAACCCTAACCCTAACCCTACCCTAACCTTAACTCTTATCCTAATCCTAACCCTAACCCTACCCCTAAAACTAACCCTAACCCTACCCCTAACGCTAACCCTAACCCTAACACTAAACCTACCCGTAACGCTAAACCTATCCCTGAACCTAACCCTAACCCTACCCCTAAACCTAACCGCAACCCTAACCCTAACCCTTCTCCTAACCCTAACCCTAACCCTACCCCTAACTCTAACCCTACCCCTACCCCTACCCCTAACCTAAACCTAACCCAACCCTAAACCTACCCCCAACCCTAACCCTAACATTAACCCCAACCCTAAACCTGACCCTAACCCTACCCCTAACCCTAACCCTACCAGTAACCGTAAGCCTAACCCTAACCCTAAAACGACACTAAGCCTAACCCTAACCCTAACCCTACCCCTCACCCTCACCCTAACCCTAACCCTAATCCAACACCTAACCCTACCCCTACCACTAATCCTAACCCTAAAACCCTAAAGCTAACCCTATCCCTACCTCTACCCCTAACCTAAACCTAATCCTAACCATAACCCTACACCTCACCCTAACCCTACCACTAACCCTAACCTAACCCTAACCGTAAGCCTAATCCTAACCCAAAACCGAAACTAAGCCTAACCCTAACCCTAACCCTACCACTAACCCTAACCCTAACCCTAATCCTACACCTAACCCTACCCCTACCACTAATCCTAACCCTAAGCCTAACCCGACCCCTAAACCTAACCCTAACCCTAACCCAAACCCTACCCCTACCCCTACCCCTAACCCTAACCATAAACCCTAACCCTACCAGTAACCCTACCCTACCGCTACCCCTAACCCTAACCCTAACCCTAACACTAACACTAACCCTAACCCTAACCCTACCCCTAACCCTAACCCTAAACCTAACTGTACCCCTACCCCTACCCCTAACCCGAACCCTAACAATAACCCTAACCCTACCCCTACCCAACCCCTACCACTAACCCTAACCCTAACCATAAACCTAACACTAAACCTACCCTTAACCGTAACCGTAACGGTAACCGTAACCCTACCCTAAACCTAACCCTAACCCTAACCCTAACCCTACCCCTACCCTACAGTAACCCCTACCCCATCATTAACGCTAACCCTAACCCTACCCCTAACATTAACCCTACTCCTAACCCTACCCCTACCCCTAAACCTAACCCTAAACCTAACCCTAACCCTACCCCTAACCGTAACCCTAACCCTAACCATAACCATAATCCCAACCCTACCCCTAACCCTACCCCTAATCCTATCCCTACCCCTAACCCTAACCCTAACACTACCTCTAACCGTAACCGTAACCCTAACCCTAACCCTAACCCTACCCTACCCTAACCCTAACCCTAATCCTAACCCTAACACCACCAATAACCCTAACACTAACGCTAACCCTAACCCTAAACCTACCCCTAACGCTAACCCTAACCCTAACCTTAAAACTAACCCTACCCCTAACCCTAACCCTAACCCTTCCCCTAACCCTAGTCCTAACCCTAACCCTACCTCTAACCATAACCCTAATCCTAACCCTACCCTTAACGGTGACCCTAACCCTAACCCTAACCCTACCCCTAACGCTAACTCTACCCCGAACCCTAACCCTAACCCTACCCTAACCCTAACCCTAACCCTAAAGCTAACCCTACCCTTAACTATAACCCTAACCCTAACCCTACCCCTAACCCTAACCCTACCCCCAACTGTAACCCTACCCCTAACCGTAACCCTAACCCTAACCCTACCCCTAACCGTAACCGTAACCCTAACCCTAACCCTAACCCTACTCTAACCCTAACCCTAAATCTAATCCTAAAGGTAACCCTACACCTAACCCTAACCCCTATCCCTAACCCTACCCCTAAGGCGAAACCTAACCCTAACCCTAAACATACCCGTAACGCTAATCCTAACCCTAACCCTAATCCTGACCCTAACCCTAACCCTAACCTTAACCCTAATCCTAACCCTAACCCTAACCCTACCCCTAACCCTACCCCTACCCCTAACCCTAACCATACCCCACCATTAACCCTAACCCTAACCCTACCCCTAACATTAACCCTACTCCTAACCCTACCCCTACCCCTAACCCTAACCCTACCCCTAACCGTAACCCTAACCCAACCTTCCGCTAATGCTAACCCTAATCCTAAACTTAACCCTCAACCAAACTATAACCCTAACCCTAACCCTAACCCTAACCCTAACCCTACTCCTAACCCTACCCCTAACCCTAATCCTAACCCTAACCCAACCCCTAACCGTAACCGTAACCGTAACACTAACCCTAACCCTACCCTACCCTAACCCTAACTCTAACCCTAACCCTACCCCTAACATTAACCCTAACCCTAACCCTACCCCTAACCGTAACCCTAACCCTAAACCTAAACATACCCCTAACGCTAACCCTAACCATAAACCTAACCCTAATCCTAATCCTAATCCTAACCCTAGCCCTACCCCTACCCCTAACCCTAACCCTAACCCTACCATACCACTAACCCTAACCCTAACCCTAACCCTACCCCTATCCCTAACCCTAACCCTAACCCTACCCCTATCCCTAACCCTAACCCTAACCCTACCCCCAACCCTAACCCTAACCCTAACTTAACCCTAACCCTACCCCTACCCCTAACCCTAACCCTAGCCCTAGCCCTATCCCGAACCCTACCACTACCCCTACCGCAACCCCTGACCCTAACCCTAACCCTAACCTACCCCTACCCCTACCCCTAACCCTCTCCCTAACCCTACCCCTAACAATAACCTTTACCCTAACCCTAACCCTAACCCTAAACCTACCCGTACCCCTAACCCTAACCCTACCCCTACCCCTACCCCTAACCCGAACCCTACCCTTAACCATAACTCTAACTCTGACCCTACCTCTAATGCTAACCCTAGCCCTAACCCTAATCCTAAGCCTACTTCTACTCCTAACCCTAACCCCAACCCTAACCCTAACCGGAATCCTAAACCCAACCCTAACCCTACCGCTAACCTACCGTAACCCTAACCCTAACCCTAACCCTATCACTAAGGCTAACCCTAACCCTACCCCTAAACCTAAACCTAACTCTAACCCTACCCCTAATCCTAACCCTAACCCTAACCCTATTCCTAACCCTAACCCTAACCCTGACCCTACCCCTAACCCTAAAACTAACCCTAAAACTAACCCTAACCCTTCTCCTAACTCGAACCCTAACCGTGACCCTAAACCTAACCCTAACCCTATCACTAAGGCTAACCCTAACCCTACCCCTAAACCTTACCCTAACCCTACCCTTAACCCTAACACTAACCCTAACCCTACCCCTATCCCTAACCCTACCCATAACCCTAACTCTACCGCGACCCCTAACCCTAACCATAAACCTACCCCTACCAGTAAGCGTAAGCCTAACCCTAACCCTAAAACGACACTAAGCCTAACCCTAACCCTAACCCTACCCCTCACCCTAACCCTAACCCTAATCCTACACCTAACCCTACCCCTACCACTAATCCTAACCCTAAAACCCTAACGCTAACCCTACAACTTACCTCTACCCCTAACCTAAACCTAATCCTAACCATAACCCTACACCTCACCCTAACCCTACCACTAACCCTAACCCTAACCCTAACCATAAGCCTAACCCTAATCCAAAACCAACACTAAGCCTAACCCTAACCCTAACCCTACCACTAACCCTAACCCTAACCCTAATCCTACACCTAACCATAACCCTACCACTAATCCTAACCCTAACCCTAACCCTACCCCTAAACCTAACCCTAACCCTAACCCAAACCCTACCCCTACCCCTACCCCTAACCCTAACCTTAAACCCTAACCCTACCAGTAACCCTACCCTACCGCTATCCCTAACCCTAACCCTAACCCTAACACTAACACTAACCCTACCCCTAACCCTACCCCTAACCCTAACCCTAACTGTACCCCTACCCCTACCCCTAACCCGAACCCTAACCCTAACCCTAACCCTAACACTAACCCTAACCCTAACCCTACCCCTAACCCTAACCCTAACTGTACCCCTACCCCTACCCCGAACCCGAACCCTAACCCTAACCCTGAACCCTAACCCTACCCCTAACCCTACCCCTACCACTAACCCTAACCCTAACCCTAAACCTAACACTAAACCTACCATTAACCGTAACCATAAGCGTAACCATAACCCTACCCTAACCCTAACCCTAACCCTAACCATAACACTACCCCTACCCGTAACCCTACCCCACCATTAACCCTAACCCTAACCCGACCCCTAACATTAACCCTACTCTTAACCCTACCCCTACCCCTAAACCTAACCCTAACCCTAACCCTACCCTAACCGTAACCCTAACCCTAACCCTCCCGCTAACGCTAACTCTAACCCTAAACCTAAACCTAAAACAAACCGAACCCTAACCCTAACCATAACCATAACCCCAACCCTACCCCTAACCCTACCCTAATCCTACCCCTACCCCTAACCCTAACCCTAACCCTACCCCTAACCGTAACTGCAACCCTAACCCTAACCCTAACCCTAACCCTACACTATCCTAACCCTAACCCTAATCCTAACCCTAACACCACCCCTAACCCTAACCCTAATTCTAACGCTAATCCTAACCCTAAACCTACCCCTAACGCTAACCCTAACCCTAACCCTACCCCTAACGCTAACTCTACCCCGAACCCTAACCCTAACCCTACCCTAACCCTAACCCTAACCCTAAAGCTATCCCTACCCTTAACTATAACCCTAACCCTAACCCTACCCCTAAACCTAACCCTAACCCTACCCCAAACGTAACCCTACCCCTAACCGTAACCCTAACCCTAACCCTACCCCTAACCATAACCGTAACCCTAACCCTAACCCTAACCCTACTCTAACCCTAACCCTAAATCTAATCCTAAAGGTAACCCTACCCCTAACCCTAACCCTATCCCTAACCCTACCCCTAAGGCTAAACCTAACCCTAAACCTAAACCTACCCGTAACGCTAACCCTAACCCTAACCCTAATCCTGACCCTAACCCTAACCCTAACCTTAACCCTAATCCTAACCCTAACCCTAACCCTACCCCTAACCCTACCCCTACCCCTAACCCTAACCATACCCCATCATTAACCCTAATCCTAACCATACCCCTAACATCAACCCTACACCTAACCCTACCCTTACCCCTAACCCTAACCCTACCGCTAACCGTAACCCTAACCCAAAAACTTCGGCTAATGCTAACCCTAATCCTAACCTTAACCCTCAACCAAACTCTTACTCTTACCCTAACCCTAACCCTAACCCTACCCCTAACCCTACTCCTAACCCCACCCCTAACCCTAATCCTAAATCTAACCCAACCCCTAACCGTAACCGTAACCCTAACACTAACCCTAACCCTACACTATCCTAACCCTAACCCTAACCCTAATCCTAAACCTAACCTTCCCCTACCCCTATCCCTACCCCTACCCCTAACCCTAACCTACCCAACCACTAACCCTAACCCTAACCCTTCCCCTAACATTAACCCTAACCCAAACCCTACCCCTAACCGTAACCCTAACCCTAAACCTAAACATACCCCTAACGCTAACCCTAACCATAAACCTAACCCTAACCCTAACCCTAATCCTAACCCTAATCCTAATCCTAGCCCTACCCCTACCCCTAACCCTAACCCTAACCCTACCATACCACTAACCCTAACCCTAACACTAACCCTAACCCTACCCCTATCCCTAACCCTAACCCTACCCCCAACACTAACCCTAACCCTAACTTAACCCTAACCCTACCCCTACCCTAACCCTAACCCTAGCCCTAGCCCTATCCCAAACCCTACTCCTACCCCTACCGCAACCCTTAACCCTAACCCTAACCCTAACCTACCCCTAAACCTACCCCTAACCCTAACCCTAACCCTCTCCCTAAACCTACCCCTAACAATAACCTTTACCCTAACCCTAACCCTAACCCTAAACCTACCCGTACCCCTAACCCTAACCCTACCCCTACCCCCAACCCCTAACCCTAACCCTAACCCTAACCATAACTCTAACTCTGACCCTACCTCTAACGCTAACCCTAGCCCTAACCCTAATCCTAAGCCTACTTCTACTCCTAACCCTAAACCTAACCCTAACCCTAACCGGAATCCTAAACCCAACCCTAACCCTACCGCTAATCATAACCCTAACCCTAAAACTAATCCTACCCCTTCTCCTAACTCGAACCCTAACCGTGACCCTAACCCTAACCCTAACCCTATCACTAAGGCTAACCCTAACCCTACCCCTAAACCTTACCCTAACCCTACCCCTAACACTAACCCTAACCCTAACCCTACCCCTATCCCTAACCCTACCCATAACCCTAACTCTACCGCGACCCCTAACCCTATCCATAACCCTACCCCTACTCTTACCCCTAACCATAACCCTAACCCAAACCCAACCCCTACCCCTACCCCTAACCCTAACCCTACTCCTAACCCTACCCCTAAACCTAACCCTAACCCTAACCCTAACCCAACCCTTACCCCTAACCCTAACCCTAACCGTAAACCGTAACCCTAACCCTAACCCTACCCCTAACCCTTACCCTAACCCAAACTCTACCCCTCCCCCTACCCATACCCATACCCCTAACCCTAACACTAACACTAACCCTAACACTGCCCCTAACCCTAAGCCTGCCCTAACCTAACCCTATCCCTAACCCTACCCCTAACCCTAACCTCTAACCCAAATTCTAACCCTACCCCTAACGCTAAACCTAACCCTAACCCTACCCCTTCCCCTAACCCTAAACATAACCCTCACCCTAACCAGAAGACTAACCCTAACCCTAACTCTAGCCCTAACCGTACCCCTAACCCTAACCTAACTCTAACCCTACCCCTAACCGTAACCCTAACCCTAACCCTACCACTAACGCTAAACCTAACCCTAAACCTAACCCTAACCCTACCCCTTCCCCTAACCGTAACCCTAACCGTACCATAACCGGAACCCTAAACCTAACCCTAACCCTATTGCTAACCGTAACCCTAACCCTACCACTAACGCTAACCCTACCCTAACCTTAACCCTAAACCTAAACCTAACCTAACCCTACCCCTACCCCTACCCCTACCCCTAACCCTAACCCTAACCCTAACCCTATTCCTAATCCTAACCCTAACCCTACCCCTAACCCTAACCGTAACAATACCCCTAACCCTAACCCTAAGCCTAACCTAACCTAACCCTAATCCTAACCGGAATCCAAACCTAACCGTAACCCTACCGATAACCATAACCCTAACCCTAACCCTAACCCCACCCCTAACGCTAACCCTAACACTACCCGTAACCCCAACCCGAACCATAACCCTAACCTTATTCCTAATCCTAACCC
The DNA here is from genome assembly GCF_031878675.1 of Megascapheus bottae. Taxonomy (NCBI): domain Eukaryota; kingdom Metazoa; phylum Chordata; class Mammalia; order Rodentia; family Geomyidae; genus Megascapheus; species Megascapheus bottae. The sequence goes on along the minus strand of NW_028327755.1, from coordinate 208,470 downwards.
TAACCCTAACCCTTACAATACCCCTAACCCTGACCCTAACCCTAACCCTACCCCTAACGCTAACCCTAACCCTATCCCTACCCCTAACCCTAACAATATCCCTAACCCTAAACCTACTCCTAACCCTACCCCTAACCTTAACGCTAACCCTAACCCTACCCTAACCCTACATCAAACCCTAGCCCTAACCCTAACCCTAACTATAACCCTACCCCTAACGCTAAACCTAATCCTGCCTCTAACCCAAACCCTAACCCTTATCCTACCCCTACTCCTAACGCTAATCCTAACCCTATCCCTAACCCTAACCCTAACCCAAACTCTACCCCTAACCCTAACAATACCCCTAACCGTAACCCTAACCCTAACCCTACCCCTAACGCTCACCCTAGCCCAAACCCTAACACTAACCCTACCCATAACCTAACCCTAACCCTAACCCTAAACCTAACCCTAGACCTAACCCTAACCCTAGCCATAACCCTAGCCCTAGCCCTAGCCCTAACTGTAATCTAACCCTAACCCTAGCCCTAGCTCTACCCCTAACCCTACCCCTACCCCTACCAATAACCCTACCCCTAACCCTAACCCTATCCCTACCCTTAAACCTAACCCTACCTCTAACCCTAACTCTACCCCTAACCCTAATCCTAACCCTAACCCTACCCCTACCGCTAACCCTAATCCTAACCCTAAAACCCTAACCCTAATCCTAACCCTAACCCTAACCCTAATCCTAACACTAACCCTAACCCTAGCCCTAGCCCTAAAAGTAACCCTAGCCCTAACACTAGCCCTAGTCCTAGCCCTAACCCTAACCCTAACCCTAACACTAGCCCTAGCCCTAACTCTAACCCTAACCCTAGCAATAGCTCTAACCCTAACCCTAACGCTAACCCTAACCCTAACCCTACCCCTAACCCTACCCCAACCCTAACCCTAAACCTAAACCTAGCCCTATACCCAGCCCTAGCCCTCACCCTAATGCTAACTCTGACCCTAACCCTAACCCTAACCCTACCCCCAACCCTAACCCTAACCCTAACCCTAAAACTAACCCTAGCCCTAACCCTAACTGTAGCCCTAGCCCTATCCCGAACCCTACCCCTTCCCCTACCGCAACCCCTAACCCTAACCCTAACCCTAACCTACCCCTAACCATACCCCTAACCCTAATCCTAACCCTAAACCTAACCCTAACCCTACCCCTAACGCTCACCCTAACCCAAACCAAAAACTAACCCTAACCCTACCCCTAAACCTAACCCTAACCCTAACCCTAAACCTAACCCTAGACCTAACCCTAACCCTACCCCTAACCCTAACCCTAATCCTAACCCTATTCCTAACCCTAACCCTACCCCTAACCCTAACCCTAATCCTAACCCTAAAACTAACCCTAAAACTAACCTTACCCCTTTTCCTAACTCTAACCCTAACCGTGACCCTAACTCTAATGCTAACCCTACCCCTAACGCTACCCTAACCCTAACCGTAACCCTAAACCTTACCCTAACACTACCGCTAACACTAACCCTAACCCTAACCCTAACCCTAACCCTACCCCTAACCCTAACTCTACCCCTACCCCTAACAATAACCCTAACACTAAACATAACCCTACCCCTTCTCTTACCCCTAACCCTAACCCTAACCCTAACCGAAACCCAACACCTAACCCTAACCCTAACCCTAACAATAACCCTACCCCTACCCCTACCCCTACCCCTAACCCTACCCCTAACCCTACCCTTACCCCTAACCCTAACCCTAAACCTAACCCTACCCCTACCCCTAACCGTAACCCTAACCCTATTCCTAACCCTACCCCTAAACCTAACCCTAACCCTAACCCTAAACCTAACCCTAACCCTAACCCTAACAATACCCCTAAACCTAACCCTAAGACTAACCCTAAACCTAACCCTAACCGGAACCATAACCCTAACCGTAACCCTACCAATAACCATAACCCTAACCCTACCCTTAACCCTACCCCTAACGCTACCCCTAACCCTAACCCTAACCCTAACCCTAACACTACCCGTAACCCTAACCCTAACCCTAACCCTAAACCTAACGCTACCACTAACCCTAATCCTAACATTATTCCTAACCCTAACCCTAACCCTAACCCTACCCCTGACCCTAACCTAACCCTAACCCTTAAAATAACCCTAACCCTGACCCTAACCCTAACCCTACCCCTAACGCTAACCCTAACCCTACCCCTACCCTTAAAGGTGACCCTAACCCTAAGCCTAACCCTACCCCTAATGCTAACTCTAACCCTAACCCTAAACCTAACCCTACCCATAACCTAACCCTAACCCTACCCATAACCGTAACCCTAACTCTAACCCTAACCCTACCCCTAACCGTAACCCTAACCCTAACCCTAACCCTACCCCTAACGCTAAACCTATCACTAACCCTAACGCTAACCCTAACCCTAACCATAACACTAAGCATAACCCTACCCCTAACCCCACCCCTAACCCTAACCCTGACCCTAAGCCTAACCCTACCCCTACCCGAAACCCTAACCCTAACCCTAACCCTCCCCCTAATGCTAACCCTAACCCTACGCCTAACCGTAACCTAACCCTAACAATACCCCTAAACCTAAACCTAAGCTTAAGCCTAACACTAACCCTAACCCTAACCTAACTCTAACCCTACCCCTAACTGTAACCCTAACCCTACCCCTAACGCTAAACCTAACCCTAACCCTAAACCTAACCCTACCCCTTCCCCTAACCGTAACCATAACCCTAACCCTAATCGGAACCCTAAACCTACCCCAACCCCTACCCCTAACCCTAACCCTAAATCTATTCCTAACCCTAACCCTAACCTAACTTTACCCCAAACCCTAACCCTAACCCTAGCAATACCCCTAACCCTAACCCTAAGCCTAAACCTAACCCTTACCCTAACCGGAACCCTAACCCTAACCGTAATCCTACCGATAACCATAACCCTAACCCTAACCCTAACCCTACCCCTAACGCTACCCCTAACCCTAACCCTAAACCTAACACTACCCGTAACCCTAACCCTAACCCTAACCCTACCCCTAACGCTAACACTAACGCTAATTCTAACCTTATTCCTAACCCTAACCCTAACCCTAACCCTACCCCTGACCCCAACCTAACCCTAACCCTTACAATACCCCTAACCCTGACCCTAACCCTAACCCTATCCATAACCTAACCCTAACCCTAACCCTAACCCTAATCCTAACCCTAACAATATCCCTAACCCTAAACCTACCCCTAACCCTACCCCTACCCTTAAAGGTGACCCTAACCCTAAGCCTATCCCTACCCCTAATGCTAACTCTAACCCTAACCCTAAACCTAACCCTACCCATAACCTAACCCTAACCCTAACCGTGCCCCTAACCGTAACCCTAACTCTAACCCTAACCCTACACCTAACCGTAACCCTAACACTAACCCTAC
>NW_028327755.1:137500-185000 GCF_031878675.1 Megascapheus bottae | reverse complement strand
ACCTTGACATGTACCATAACCCACACCTTATCATGTACCACACAATGTACCGTAACATTAAAATGTACATTAATCATTAACATGTACCACCCTGCCTAACCAGTACAAGTATCCAAGCAGTACTCAAAACCACCCTTCCAGGCACCCTAACGTGTACCCCAAGTGTACACTAACATATACTCTAATATGTGTCCTATCCCTAACAGGAACCTTCATCCTAACGTTCCCTAACATGTACCATAACTGTAACCTGTACCCTAACATATACCCTAAACATGAAATACATACAGAATCAAGTACCCGAACACACACTCTAAATCACATAGGTGCCCTTCCATGCACCCTAGCATGTACCCCAAACCTACCCTCAACGCATGCCCTAACATGTAAACTAAACCCTAACCCTAACAGGCACCTTAAACCAAACATTATCTTCACATGCTCCCTACCATGTACCCCGCTATACACTCTAACTCTGCCATACTCACATCTTCACAGGTGCCCTAACCCACACTCATACCATAACAAATCACTGTAATGCCCCACCAATCTTATGCCTCACCCGAGACCACCTTCTAGCCCCAATCCATATGTAACTGCCTAACTAACACTTTGTCCAATCCTAACCCACTCCCAGAACCTACATAACCCCTTTCCTAACAAGTTCTCTGCTCCTCACCTGTCCCCTAACACACTTTGAAGACCGTTCCATAACATATCCAAACCCTAACCCATCCCATAATTTCTTCCTCACAAGCTCCCTGACCTTCAACCTTTCCTGAACCATTATTAGAACATTTTCCTCCACTACATCCCCAACCTCACATTTTGTCTACCATATTCCCTACACTCTGCCCCAACCTTAAACCTGACCTGTTCCATAATGCAAATGCTAATCTTTTCCACAATGACTACCAGATCCATAACATTAACCCATTCACTAAACATAATTCCCTATCTTTCTGTAACACTTAACACTAACCCTTACTTATGAACCTGCTATGTAAGGATAACAGAAAACCCAGTACTTGCTCAAACCTGATTCTGAACCATGACCACAAAATTCATGCCGAGTCACAGCACCACTTCCAGCTTTTTCTGTCTGTGGTACCAAAGACTGGCTTTTTTCTGTGTGTGGTACCAAAGAATTGAACCCAGAGCTTTGTGTATACTAGGCAAGCACTCTACCATTAGGCCAGGCTCCTGGCCCCTCTCCAGTTGGTCTTCTGACACTGGGTACATTTTCTCCTCAGAGTGCACACAAGTAGAGGAAGGCAACTCACCACAAAGGCTAGGCATCCAGGAGCCTGGTGAAGGATAAACAAGTCCTGGAAGGTCTGACCGAGAAGGAAAAGTGCTAGGATATGCCTTCTGCTTCCCTCCAAAGATTCTTATTAGAAACTTGACAAAACCCCACTTCTGAGGCGTAACATAGAGGGCTTGGTGTGGAGTTGCTGACCTAGCCTGTGAACATACTACCACTGGAATTCACCCATGCAAATGTAAATACCTTGGAATGCCTAATAAAAGTGTATGTAAGATGTATATAATGAAGACCTGAACATCTGTAACACATCTCCTCACTCCCAACCCCCATGCCATATACAGACATTGCTAAAAGCTCAGTGAAGACTCAGAGCTGAGGATACAGACTTAGGATAAACCTGCTGTGGCAAAAGGTGTCCTGACAAGTACCAACTTAACAAGCAGGAAAGCATAGACTGCCCTTCCTCACAGGTGTCTTCATTCCATTCACCAGGCTTTGGCATGAACATGACTGGAAGTACAGATAAAAACTGATACAGACTGAAGACAGGAGGTTAGAGACCTACATTTAGCATGAGTCTATGAAAGCAGGTTAGGGGTAGGAGGTGTCCGTCAGGCCACTTCAACATTAGACCACAAAATCAGATTCTTGAGACACAATTCCCAGTGTCTGGACTCCACATTTTTTCCTGATACTCAGCAAGTTTTGCCCCTGAAGTACTTATGGTCAGAAGAAATCAACACACAATGAAGGGTGAAGATGCTAGAACTGCTCCACTGGTCAGTGGGATCCTGTATACTGTCAGGGGAAGACAAAACAGAAACGGTCACACAGAAGCCCCTACTCGAAAACGGACATACAACATCAGTCTAAAGGAAATGATTGAGTTACTAGACAGAAAGGGGTGAGGCTCAGGGTTGAGGTGCTTGCCTAGGTGGTAGGAGGCCATGAAACACAATAAATTTTAAATTCACCAAAAGAAATTTAAATGCATTGATACGTTGAGCAAAATGTGTCTATGACCTGTGTAATTACAAATGAAACTTCCCACATTCCCTCAGCTCCAACCCACAGGCACTGAGAAGGACATGACCAAAAGCAGATGTGAAATCACAATGAAGATTCAGAGACCCGGGTAGGGGCCTAGGGTCATCAAAGTTGTCCTGAGAAGCACCAACTCACAAAGCATGGAGGGAGAGAGACTACCCTTCCTCACACATGCCCTCACCCACTTCTCCAGGCCCCAGGATGATCAAAGTATGGATGAAACTTGATCACACTTGGAGAGAGGCCAGAGGCCTGGGCAAGGCCTGACTTCACCAGAACAAGTTCAAATAGAGTCCATCCAGACCATCCTGTGTTGGGCCATACCTACTAAACCTGTATTCACAATCCTAAGCTTCCAGTCTCTCCACATTTTACCCTGACTCTGTGCATTTTCTTCTCAAAGTGCCTATAGTCACGAGAAAATAACATGGAGCAAAGCCTGGAAATTGTGAAAATCAAATGCTGAGGTGCTTGCCCAGCTTGGGAGAGACCCTGGAACACAATATCACAGGAATTCACCAAACAGAAATTAAATTACCTTTGTGTGTCTAATAAAATGATTATTGGACCTATACAATAAAAACAAAAATATTTCTGTGCTGGTCCTGGAGCTTGAACTTAGGACCTAGGTGTTCTTCCTGACTAATGTTTGTTCAAGGCTAATGTTCTACCACTTGAACTCCACTTTAGCTTTTTTACCCATTATTGGATATAAAGACCCTCAAGAACTTTCCTTCCATGGCTAGGTGTGAACTGCAAACCTCAGATCTTGGACACCTTAGCAACTAGGAATACAGACCACCATCACCTGGCAAAAAAACCAATGCTTTCCACACATCCCCTCACACCCTAACCCCCATGCGCCATGCAAGATGTGGGCTGGGATCAACATGTGTTGGGATCCATACAGCCCATCCTACATTTGAGTGTACACCCAGATCCCACACTTACGATTGATTCAAAGGTTCTGGAATCTTCATCTTTTCTCATCACAGCACCTACAGTGAAAGGAGTCTCTGAAGAACAAATGCTCAGCATCCCGAGGCATCTCTTCTGCTGAGCAGGATCTGGGGTATTGCTGACAGAAGGAAAAAAAGAAAAAGGCACATAGACCACACTTTCTGCTCCCACCATCTGCTACCCCACCAAGATCCTCATGAGGCAGATCCCGGGCCAGGGAAAGCGGCAGGAGGCTTGCCAGGCCTCTCCACTCTCCACCAGGCCCTGGGCCTTCTACACTGAAAACTCACCGCTGACTGTGAGCTGCCTCTGGAGGTCTGGCTTGGGCCTAACATGTGCTCTTCAGGAAGAGCACAAAGGACGCACAGGGCGTGGCAGGCCACACTTCACACACCTTCACAGCCACCACCTGCCCATGCCTTGTATAGACCTGGCAAGAAGCACTGCTTTACCTCAAGAGCCCTGGCCTTCCTCACACACATGCAGCCTCTGAGTATAGATAGGCTCTTTCAGGCCCTTCCCCAAGAAGAAACGCCCAGTACCAGTCCAGCGCCCCAGACCCCTTAAGATCTCACTTCGCCCCACCCCTCTCAGCCTCTGACCCTGCAAGCCCCGGCCCTGACCTCTCACGTCCTCGCTCCACCCAACCCCTCTCAGGCTGAACCCACAAACCCCGCCTGCAACCCCTCAAGTCCTCACAGTGGAGGGGCAGCAGCCCAGGCCCTATTTGCTCTGTCCCCTCCCTCCCGTGGCGGCACCACCCCCAGCACTGGACGGAGGAAAATAAAACAAAAGAGGAGGCAGTGGCGGGCGTGCTGCCGCACCTGTCCACTCTCAACCAGGACCTGGGTCTACACTGAAAGCTCACCACTGACAGAGCTGGCTCAGGAGGCCTGGCTTCGGCTTAACATGGCCGAAGGCCCTTCAGGAAGAGGAAAAACGAAGCTGCCCACCCTACTCCTCCACACACTTTCACAGCCACCACACACCAGGCCCTGGCTCTGCCTAGGCTAAAAAGCGCACCTCTGACTGGGAGCTGCCTTAGGCCTAAGGGCCTTCCTCTCACACATGCAGCGTCTGGGTAGAGATAGCCTCCTTCAGGCCCTTCCCCAAGAAAAAACGCTGCCGGCAGCTTACAAGACGGGTGAACACACAACAGGCCGAGAGTGTCCTGCCCAGCTCTCTAGGCCCCAGAACAAATGCCGCTCTCTCTCTCACTGGAGCCTTTCACAGGCAGACTGGTCCCAGGACGAACCAACCGGAACCAGTTCAGTGTCCTCGCCCCGCCCCTGACGCCTCACGTCCTTGCTCCACCCCACCCCTCTCAGCCTCTTAACCTGTAAGCCCCAGCCCTGACCTCTCACGTCCTCGCTCCGCCCAACCCCTCTCTGGCTGAACACACAAGCCCCACCTGCAACCCCTCAAGTCCTCACAGTGGAGTGGCAGCTGCCCAAGCCCCATTTGCTCTGACCCCTCCCTCCCATGGCGGCACCGTCCTCGGGCCTGGATGGAGGAAAATAAAACAAAAGAGGAGGCAGTGGTGGGCGGGCTGCCACACCTGTCCACTCTCAACCAGGCCCTGGGCCTACACTGAAAGCTCACCACTGACGGAGCTGGCTCTGGAGGCCTGGCTTCGGCTTAACATGGCTGAAGGCCCTTCAGGAAGAGGAAAAACCAAGCTGCCCCCCCCCACTCCTCCACACACTTTCACAGCCACCACACACCAGGCCCTGGCTCTGCCTAGGCTAAAAAGCTCACCTCTGACAGGGAGCTGGCTCCAGTGTCCTGGCTTAGGCCTAAGGGCCTTCCTCTCACACATGCAGCGTCTGGGTAGAGATAGCCTCTTTCAGGCCCTTCCCCAAGAAGAAACGCTGCCGGCAGCTTACAGGACAGGTGAACACATAACAGGCCGAGAGTGTCCTGCCCAGCTCTCTAGGCCCCAGAACAAATGCCGCTCTCTCTCTCTCACACTGGAGCCTTTCACAGGCGGACTGGTCCCAGGACGAACCGACCGGAACCAGTTCAGCGTCCTTGCCCCGCCCCCGACCGCTCACATCCTTGCTCCACCCCACCCCTCTCAGCCTCTGACCCTGCAAGCCCCGCCCCTGACCTCTCACGGCCTCGCTCTGCCCCACCGCTCTCAGGCTCGGACCATGCAAACCCCGCCCCCAGACCACCTGTTCCGTGCCCTGGCTCCACCAGCCTGGAGCTCTCCCTCCAAGTCCCGCCCTAGACCGCTGACCTCCGTTCCTTGTCCAGGCCCCACCCCCCGGTGCTCAGCCCCCCACAAGCCCCGCCCTTCTCAATCCTCAGCCCCACTCCGGCTCCAGCCCGCCTTTTTCTCTGGCTGTTCTTCCCACTGCCTTTGGCTGCTCTCCTCTCAGCTCCTCCTCTTCCCCTTCCCACCTGGAGAGGCAGGGCGAACAGAGCAGCAGCCTGTGAACCAGGACAGTTTCCGGGGGTGGTCTGCTTTGGTGGCCATGGACAGGGCTTGGAGTCCATGCTCTGGGTTGGGCATGGGGGGACCCGCTGTCCGTTCTGGGGTGGTGGGGAGGAATCGGTTGCTCACCCAGGGGTGGGCGTGGAGGGACCCTGGAGGGCTCCAGATCCTGGGGCCGAGTGCTACCGCTTACTTCTACCCTAGGAAGCATGGAGGCCCAGATTGTGAGCACCTGGTAGGGAGAAATGGTTGTCCACTGTCTGAAACCTCACAGCCCCTCCAGATGCTCTGGAGGCTCAAGACTGGCAGAGGAAGATGAGCCCTGGCCATGGCCTCCCCTCTCAGCCTGGTTTTTCCCCCGAGGAGGTTCCTGCTTCACTGCCTGCTTGCCAACCTGCCTGGCTAGCAAAGACTTGACTGTGCAGCACACTCTACTGCCACTAGAACTGGAGAGCCAATGGGACACCAGACCCCAGACACCAGACCCCCGACACCAGACCCCAGACCCATGACCCCAGAACCCCAAACGCAGACCCCAGACCTCCAACCCCAGACGCCCGACGCCAGACCCCAAACTCCCGACCACAAACCACAGACCCCGGCCCCAGACCCCAGACCCCTAAACCAGACCCCCGACCCCATAACCAGACCCCCAACCCCATAACCAGACCCCTGACCACAGACCCCAGACCACAGACCCCAGACCCCCGACCACAGACCCAGACCACAGACCCCAGACCCCTGATCCAGACCCGACCCAGATCCCAGACCCCAGACCCCGGCCCCAGACCCCAGACCCCCGACCATAGACCCCAGGCCGATCCCTAGACCCCAGACCCCCGACCCCCTACCCCAGACCCCAGACACCGACCCACGACTCCAGACCCCAGACCCCGACCCCAGACCCCGGCCCAGACCCCAGACCAAAGACCCCAGACCCCAGGCCCAAGATCCAGACCCCAGACCCAGACCCCAGACCAACGACCCCAGACCCCAGACCCCAGACCACCGACCCCAGACCCCAGGCTCTGGCCCCAGATCCAGACCCCAGACCCCAGACCCCCGACTCCACCTAGACCCTGGAACCCCAACCCCAGACCCCGACCCCAGACCACCGACCCAACCCAAACACCAGACCCACGACCCCAGAACTCAGTCCCCAGGCCCAAGCCCCAGACCCCAGTCCCAGACACCAGACCCCCAACACCAGACCCCAGACCCACAACCTGAGAACCCCAAAACCAGACGCCCAACACCAGACCCAAAACTCCCGACCACAAACAACAGACCATGGCCCCAGACCCCAGACCCCAAAACCAGACCCCCGACCCCATAACCAGACCCCCGACCACAGACCCCAGACCCAGACCCCAGACCCCAGACCCCAGACCCAAGACCCTAGGCCCCGGCCCCAGACCCCCGTCACAGATCCCAGACACCAGCCCCCAGACCCCTGATCCAGACCCGACCCAGATCCCGGACCCCAAACCCTGGCCCCAGACCCCAGACCCGCGACCCCCGACCCCATACCTCAGAGCTCAGACCCCAGACCCCAACCTGCCCAGAGAGCCCGCCCGACACCAGACCCCAGACCCCAACCCCCGAACCAAGACCCCAGACCCCAGATGCCAACCTGCCAGGAGAGCGCGCCCGACCTCCGACCCCCAACCCCCGATCCCAGACCCAGACCCCAGACCCCCGACCCCGTACCTCAGGACACAGACCCCAGACCCCAGGCCCAGCTCCAGACCCCTGACCCCAGACCCTCGACCCCAGAACCGAGACCCGAGATCCCCTACCCCAGGCCCCCGACCCCAGACTCCAGACCCCAGACCCCTGACCCCATACCCAGACCCCGTCCCATGACCTCAGACCCCAGACCCCAGACCCCAGACCCAGACCCCAGACCCCAGACCCGGGCCTCAGACCCCAGACCAAAGACCCCAGACCCCAGACCAAAGACCCCTGACCCCAGGCACAAGACCCAGACCCCAGACGACAGACCACCGACCGCAGACCCCAGGCTCTGGCCCCAGATCCAGACCCTAGACCCCAGCCCCCCGACCACACCTAGACCCCAGAACCCCGTCCAGAGACCCCAGACCCCAGACCGAGACCCCAGACTACCGACCCAACCCAGACACCAGATCCCCGACCCCAGACCTCAGTCCACAGGCCCAGGCCCCAACCCCCAGCCCCAGACACCAGACTCCCGAACCAGACCCCAGACCGCAGACCGAGACCCCAGACCACCGACCCAACCCAGACACCAGACCCCCGACCCCAGACCTCAGTCCAAAGGCCCAGGCCCCGGCCTCCAGCCCCAGACACCAGACTCCCGAACCAGACCCCAGACCCCCGACACCAGACCCCAGACCCACGACCCCAGAACCCCAAACCCAGACCCCAGACCTCCAACGCGAGATGCCCGATACCAGACCCCAAACTCCCAACCATAAACTCCAGACCCCAAAACCAGACCCCCGACCCCATAACTAGACCCCCGACCCCAGACCCCCAACCACAGACCCGAGACCCCCGACCCCAGACCCAGACCACTCCAGACCCCAGATCCACGACCCCAGGCCCCAGAACCCATACCAGACCCTTGACCCCGGACCCCAGGCCCAGACCCCAAACACACGACGCCAGACCGCAGACCCCCGACCGCCAACCCCAGGCACCGGCCCCTGCCACCAGACCACAGACCCCAGACCCCTGACCCCCGACCCCAGGCACTGGCCCCAGACCCAAGACCGCCGACCCCTGGCCCCAGACCCAGACCCAGATCCCAGAGCCCCAACCCCAGATCCAGACCCCAGACCCCAACTAGACCCCAGAACCCCATCCCCAGTCCCCAGACCCCAGACCGAGATCCCAGACCACCAACACAACCCAGACACCAGATCCCCGACCCCAGACCTCAGGCCCAGGCCCCAGACGCCAGCCCCAGACACCAGACTCCCGACACCAGACCCCAGACCCCAGACCCAGACCACAGATGCCCAACCCCTGACCCCAGACCCCAGACCCCCAAAACCAGACCCAGACCTCCGACCCCTGACTCCCGACACCAGACCCCAAACTCCCAGCCCCAGGCTCCAGACCCAGACCCCCAACCCCATACCCAGACCCCAGACCCCAGACCCAGACCCCACCCAGACCCCAGACACCCGACAACCAACCCCCGACCCCAGACACCCTACCACCGACCCACAACCCCATACCCAGACCCCGGACCCAAGAACCCAGACCCCAGACCACCGACCCCAGACCCCAGTCCCCGACACTAGACCCCAGACCCCAGACATCGACCCCAGACCCCCGACAACAGACCACAGACCCCAGACACACACCCTAGACCCCTGACCCCCGCCCCCCGAACCCAGACCCCAGACCCCATACCCCAGACCTCCGACCCAATACCTCCAACCCCAGACCCCTGACACCAGACCCCAAACCCCGACACCAGACCCCAAACTCCGACACCAGACCCCAGACCCCGGACCCAGACCCCAGACCCCAGACCCCCGACCCCAAACCCCAGACCCAAACCCCAGACCCAGACCCAAAACCCCAGTCCCCACCCAGACCCCAGACACCCGACCACTGACCCCAGAATCCAGACCCCAGACGCCAGACCCCCAAACCCAGACCCCACACCCAAATCCGAGACCCAGACCCCAGACCCCAGACCTCGACCCCGGACACCTGACACCTGACACCAGACCACAGACCCCAGATCCCCGACAGCAGACCCCCAACAGCAGACCCCCCCAACCCAGACCCCAGACCCCCTACCCCAGCCCCCCGACCCCAGACCTCCAACCGCAGACCCCCGACACCAGACCCCAGAACCCGACCCCAGAACCCGACCCCAGACCCCAGACCCCGGCCCCAAACCTCAGACCACAGACCCAGACCCCCGACCCCAGACTCTGAAACCAGACCCCAGACCCAGACCCCAAGCCCCAGTCCCCAGACCACCGACCCCAGAATCCAGACCCCAGACGCCACACCCGACCCAATATCCCAGACCCCAGACCCCAGCCCCAGACCCCAGACCCCAGCCCACAGATCTAAGACCCCAGACGCCAGACCCCCAACCCCAGACTCTGAAACCAGACCCCAGACCCCCGAACCCAAACCCCAGACCCAAACCCCAGACCCAGACCCCAAACCCCAGTCCCCACCCACACCCCTGACCACAGATCCCCGACCCCAGACCCCAGACCCCAGACCCCGATCCAGATCCGGCCCAAGATCCCAGACCCCAGACCCCAGCCCCAGACCCCAGACCCCAGACCTCCGACCCCAGACTTCACCTGCCCGGATAGCCCGCCCAACCCCCGACCCCCGACCCCCGATCCCAGAACCCAGACCCCAGACCCCTGACCCCCGACCACCAACCCCAGAATACAGACCCCAGACCCCAGATCCCAGACACCAGTCCCCAGACCCCCGGCCCACGAACCCAGACCCCTGACCACAGACGCCAGACCCCCGACCACAGATCCCCGAACCCAGACCCCCGACCCCAGATCCCAGACCCCAGACTCCAGACCGCAGACCCCCATCCCCCTAACCCAGGCACCCAGCCCCAGACCACAGACTCCGAACCCAGACACAGACCCCCGACCATAGACCCAGAACCCCGACCCCAGACCTCTGACCCCAGACATCAGACCCAGATCCCAGACCCCACCCAGACCCCAGACCCCGACCCTAGACCCCAAACCACCGTCCCCCTACCCAGACAACAGACCCACGACCTCAGACCCCAGACCCCCGTCCCCATACCCTCGACCCCAGTTTGACCCCCGACCCCTGACCCCGGGCCACAGACCCCCAACTCCCGACCCCAGCCCCCAGACACCAACCCCAGACCCCAGACCCCGACCTCAGACCCAAGACCCCCGTCCCCACACCCCTGACCCCAGACACCAGACACCTGACCCCAGACCCAGACCCCCGAACCCAGACCTGTGAACCCAGACACCCGACCACACCTAGTCCCCCAACACCAGACCCCAGACCCAGACCCCAAACCCCAGACCCCAGACCACCAACACCAGACCCCAGACTCCAGAGACACCAGACCCCCAACCCCAGCCTGACCCCCGACCCGCAACCTCAGGCCCCAGACCCCCAACCCCCGGCCACAGACCCCCAACTCCCGACCCCAGACCCCGACCCCAGAACCCAGACCACCGACGCCAGACCCCAGACCCCCGACATCAGACCCCAGACCCCTGTCCCCACACCCCGACCCCAGACCCCAGACACCCGACCCCAGACCCCACACCCCAACCCCAGACCCCACACCCCCAACCCCAGACCCCACCCAGACCCCCAACCCCAGACCCCAGACCCAGACTCAGACCCCAGACCACAGACCACCGACCCCAGACCACAGACCCCAGACCCCAGACACCCCAGACCCCTGATCCCAGCCTGACCCCCCGACCCCCGACCCCAGGCCCCAGACCCCCAATCCCCGGCCCCAGACCACCGACTCCCAATCCCAGACCCCAGACTCTGACCCTAGACCCAGGCCCCAAAACCCAGACCCCAGACCCGAGACCCCAGACCCCAGATACCGGCCCCAGATCCCAGACCCCACACCCCCGACCCCAGACCCCAGGCCGATCCCCAGAACCCAGAACCCCGACCCCACACCCCAGACCCCAGGCACCGGCCCAGACCCCAGACCCCCAACCCCCTACCCCAGACCCCGTACCCCAGAACCCAGACCCCGACCCACAACTCCAGACATGAGACCCCGACCCCAGACCCCGGCCCAGACCCCAGGCCCAAGACCACCGATCCCCAGACACAGACCCCAGACCACAGACTACCGACCCCAAACCACAGACCACCGACCCCACACTCCAGGCTCTGGCCCCAGATCCAGACCCCAGACCCCCGAACACACCTAGACCCCAGAACCCCAACCCCAGACCCCAGACTGAGACCCCAGACCACCGACCCAACCCAGACACCTGGTCCCCGACCCCAGACCTCAGTCCCCAGGCCCAGGCCCCAGATCCCCAGCCCCAGACACCAGACCCCCGACCCCCGACCCCAGACCCCCGACACCAGACCCTCGGCACCAGACCCCAGACCCCAGACTCACGACCCCAGAACCCCAAACCCAGACCCCAGACCTCCAACCCCAGACGCCCAACAACAAACCCCAAACTCCCGACCACAAACCACAGACCCCGGCCACAGACCCCAGACCCCAGACCCCAAAACCAGACCCCCGACCCCATAACAAGACCCCTGACCACAGACCCCAGACCCCCGACCTCAGACCCAGACCATGGACCCCAGACCGCAGACCCAAGACGCAAGACCCCAGCCCCTGGCCCCAGACCTCCGACCACAGATCCCAGACCCCAGACCCCTGATCCAGACCCGACCCAGATCCCAGACCCCAGACCCCGGCCCCAGACCCCCGACCCCATAACCAGACCCCCGACCCCGGACCCCAGACCCCAGACCCCAGACCCCAGGCCCTGACCCCAGACCCCCGACCACAGATCCCAGACACCAGACCCCAGACCCCAGACCCCAGATCCCAGACCCCAGACCCCCGAGACCCAGATCCCAGACCCTCGACCCCAGAACCCGGACCCGAGACCCCCTACCCCAGCCCCTGACCCCAGACCCAGACCCCTGACCACAGACCCCAAACAAAGACACAGATCCCCGACCATAGACCCAGACCCCGAACCTCGACCCCAGACTCCCGACTCCAGACCCCAGACCACCGGACGCCAAACCCAGGCCCCAGATCCCCGACCCCCGAACCCAGACCCCAGACACAGACCCCAGCCTGACCCCCAAGCCCCGGCCCCAGGCCCCATAACCCCGACCCCCGACCACAGACCCCAGACTCCAGACCCCAACCTGCCTGGAGAGCCTGCCCAACCCCAGACCCAGGTCCCCGACCCCAGACCCCAGATCCCAGACCCAGACACCTGACCCCCGAAACCAGACACCAGACCCCTGACCTCCACCCCAGACCCTGGCCCCACACCCCAGACCCCAGACCACAACCCCAGGCCAGACCCCTGACCCCCGACCCCAGAACCCCCAACGCCCAACCCCAGACACCTGACCCCAGACCACAGACCCCAGGACCAGACCCCAGAAACCGGCCCCAGACCCCAGACCCCGGACCCCCGACCCCCGACCCCAGACCCAGACCCTGGCCCCAGACCCCCGACTCCAGACCCCAAACACCTGACCCCAGACCCCCGACCCCAGACCCCAACCTGCTTGGAGACCACGCCCAGCCCCAGACCCCTGACCCCAGACCCCAGTCCCCAGACCTCCCACCACAGACCCCAGACCCCGACCGCAGACCCCAGACTCCAGACCCCAACCTGCCCGGAGAGCCTGCCCAACCCCAGACGCCAGACCCCCAACTCCAGACCCCAGATACCAGACGCCAGACCCCGGACCCCCGACCTCCGTCCCCTGACCCAGACCCTGGACCCAGACCCCTGACCCCCGACCCCCTACCCGAGATCCCCGACCCCAGACCCCAGACGTCAACCCATGACATCAGACCCCAGACCCCAGACCAAAGACCCCAGACCCCAGACCAAAGACTCCAGACCCCAGGCCCAAGACCCAGACCCCCAGACCCAGACCACCGACCCCAGACCACCGACCCCAGATCCAGACCACAAATCCCAGACCCCCGACCTCACCTAGACCCCAGAACCATGTCCACAGACCCCAGACCCCAGACTGAGACCCCAGACCCCCGACCCAACCCAGACACCAGACCCCCGACCCCAGACCTCAGTCCCCAGGCCCAGGACCCAGACCCCAGCCCCAGACACCAGACCCCCGACACCAGACCCCCGACACCAGACACCAGACCCCAGACCCACGACCCCAGACCCATGACCTGAGAACCCCAAACCCAGACCCCAGACCTCCAACCCCAGACGCCCGACACCAGACCCCAAACTCCCGACCACAAACCCCAGACCCCGGCCCCAGACCCCAGATCCCAGACCCCAAAACCAGACCCCGGACCACAGACCCCAACCTGCCCGGAGTGCCCGCCCGACCCCAGACCCCAGACCCCGACCACACACCCCAGACCCCAGACCCCAGACCCCTGACCTCAGACCCCAGACCCCAACCTGCCCGGCGAGCCCGCCAGACCCCAGACCCCAGACCCCAGACCTCAGACCCCAGACCCCAACCTGCCCAGCGAGCCCGCCAGACCCCAGACCCCGACCCCCGAACCAAGACCCCAGACCCCAGACCCCAACCTGCCCAGAGAGCCCGCCCGACACCCAACCCCCAACCCCCGATCCCAAACCACAGACCCCAGACCCCCGACCCCGGACCTCAGGACACAGACCCCAGACCCCAGGCCCAGACCCCCGACCCCAGACCCCTGACCCAGGACCTCCGACCCCAGCCCGAGACTCCGACCCTAGATCCCAGACCCTCAACCCCAGAACCCGGACCCGAGACCCCCTCCCTAGCCCTGGCCCCCATCCCAGACCCCAGAACCCCGACCCCATAGCCCAGACCCTGGCCCGAGACCACAGACCCCCGACCCCGAATACAGACCCCAGATCCCCGACCCCACACCCACGATCGCAGACCCCAGACCACCGACCTTAGACCCCAGACCACCGACCCCCGACCTCAGACCCCAGACCCCAGACCCCCGACCCCAGACCCTCGACCCCAGAACCCGGACCCGAGACCCCCCCTACCACAGGCCCCCGACCCCAGACCCCAGAGCCCTGACCCCATAGCCCTGACCCTGGTCCCAGACCACAGACCCCGAAACCAGACACAGATCCCCGACCATAGACCAAGACCCCCGACCCCTGACCCCAGACCCCAGAACCCAGACCCCAGACCCTCGACCCCAGACCCGCGAACCCAGACCCCCAACCCGTGACTACAAACCCCCGACCTCAGACCCCCGACCCCCGACCTCAGACCCCAGACCACAGACCGCAGACCCCAGACCCCAGATCCAAGACCCAGACACCTGACCCCCGAACCCAGACACCAGACCCCTGACCCCCGACCCCAGACCCATACCCTGGCCCCACACCCCAGACCCCAGATCACAACCCCAGGCCAGACCACTGACCCCTGACCATAGACCCCCAATGCCCGACCCCAGACCCCTGACCCCAGACCCCAGACCCCAGGACCAGACCCGAGAAACCGGCCCCAGATCCTGGACCCCAGACCCACACCCCCGACTCCAGACCACAGGCCGATCCCCAGACCCCACACCCCAGACACCTGACCCCAGACCCGCGACCCCAGACCCCAACCTGCTCAGAGACCACGCCCAACCCCTGACCCCTGACCCCAGACCCCAGACCCCAGTCCCTGGACCCCCGACCACAGACCGCAGACCCCAGACTCCAGACCCCAACTTGCCCAGAGAGCCCGCCCAACCCCAGATGCCAGACCCCCGACCCCAGACCCCAGACCTCAGACCCCCAACCTCCGACCCCAGACCCAGACCCTGGCCCCAGACCCCTGACCCCCGACCCTCTACCCCAGAGCCCCTACCCCAGACCCCAGACCCCGACCCATGACCTCAGACCCCAGACCCCAGCCCCAGACCCCAGACCAAAGACCCCAGACCCCAGACCAAAGACCCCAGATCCCAGGCCCAAGACCCAGACTTCCAGACCCAGACCCCAGACCACCGACCACCGACACCAGACCACAGACCACCGACCCCAGACCCCAGGCTCTGGCCCCAGATCCAGACCCCAGACACCCGACCCCACCTAGACCCCAGAACCCCGTCCACAGACCCCAGACCCCAGACCGAGACCCCAGACTCCCAACACCAGACCCCCGACCCCAGACCTCACTCCCCAGGCCCAGGCCCTAGATCGCAGCCCCAGACACCAGACCCCCGACATCAGACCCCAGACCCCCGACCCCAGACACCAGACCCCCGACACCAGACCCCAGACCCATGACCCCAGTCCCATGACCCCAGAACCCCAAAGTCAGACCTCCAACCCCAGACACCCAACACCAGACCCCAAACTCCCGACCACAAACACCAGACCCCGGCCCCAGTCCCCAGACCCCCGAACACAGACCCCAGATCCCCGACCCCAGACCCCAGACCCCCGACCCCAGACCCCTGACCCAAGACCCCAGACCCCCGGCCCCAGACCCCCAACCACAGATCCCAGACCCCCGACCCCTGATCCAGACCCGACCCCAGATCCCAGACCCCAGACCCCGGCACCAGACCCCAGACCACAGAACCAAGACCCAAGACCCCAGACCCTTGACCCCCAACCCCAGACCTCAGACCCCAGACCCCAACCTGCCCAGAGAGCCCGCCCGACCCCAGATCCCAGACCCTGACCCCCGAACCAAGACCACACACCCCAGACCCCATCCTGCCCATAGAGCCCGCCCCACACCCGCCCCACAACCCCTGATCCCAGACCCCAGACCCCAGACCCCCGACCCCAGACCTCAGGACACAGACGCCAGACCCCAGGACATAGACCCCAGACCCTAGGCCCAGACCCCAGACCCCTGACCCCAGACCCCGACCCCAGATCCCAGACCCTCGACCCCAGAACCCAGACCCAAGACCCCCTACCCCAGGCCCCCGACCCCACACGCCCAACCACATAGCCCAGACCCTGGTCCCAGACCACAGACACCGAACCCAGACATAGACCCCCAACCACAGACCCAGACCCCTGACAACAGACCCCAGACCCCAGACCCCAGACCACTGACCCCCAACCCCAGACCAAAGACCCCCGACCCCGATTTCAGACCCCAGACGCCCGACCCCACACCCCGGGCGCCAGACCCCAGACCACTGACCCCCAACCCCAGACCCCAGACCCACGACCCCCAATCCCCGACCCCAGACCCCCGACCCCACCCAGACCCCCAACCCCAGACCCCAGACCCAGACCCAGACCCCAAACCCAAGACCCCGGACCACTGACCCCAGACCCCAGACCCCAGAGACCCCAGACCCCCGACCCAAGCCTGACCCCCGACCCCCGACCCCAGACCCCAGACCCTGACCCTAGACCCAGGCCCCAAACCACAGACGCCCGAACCCAAACCCCAGACCCCAGACCCCAGACCCCAGAAACCGGCCCTAGACCCCAGAACCCTGACCCCACCCCCACACCCCCGACCCTATACCCCAGGCCGATCCCCAGAACCCAGACCCCCAACCCCAGACCCCTGAACCCACCCAAACCCCCAACCCCAGACCTCAGAGCCAGACCCAGACGCAGACCCCAAACCCGACCCCAGACCACCGACCCCAGACCTCACACCCCAGAGACCCCAGACCCCCGACCCAAGCCTGACCCCCGACCCCCGACCCCAGGCCCCCAACCCCCAACTACAGACCCCCGACCCCCGACCCCGGACCCCCGACTGTGGGGCACGTCACATCAAAGCTAAAAGGCCTACCTCATGGCCCAGTGCTCACTTCCTGGTTTTGGAGATCCAGCCTGCCTGTCTCCTGGTTGGGAGGTTTGGCTATGGTTTGTGATGTAAAATAAGGCTACCTCGAACCCATGGATTGGCCTCGCAGCCCTCTCTGACCGCACCTACCTCCCCCTGTCCTGCCTACTTTTATGTTAATAGATTCCTGTTTCTTACTTTAGCCCCTGGTATCTTCCCATTAAATGAGTCTGCTGTGACATTCTCCCTGGCACGTCTGTGTCTTCCCTCTGGAGAAGGGAGGGCTGGGTGAAGGCGGCCAGCCGGCCCTATCCTTTCTCGGTCTCATCTTAGTCGGGGCGTGTTCTCTTTGCCCTTCCTGCTGGTCAGGAGGCAATGAGTGCTAAAAACCCCGACACCCGACCACAGACCCCAGATCCCAGACCCCATACCATGAACCCAGACCCCAGACTCCAGACCCCCACCTGCCTGGAGAGCCCACCCAACCCCAGACCCCAGACCCCGACCCCAGACCCCAGATCCCAGACCCAGACACCTGACCCCCGAAACCAGACACCAGACCCCTGATCCCCGACCCCAGACCTAGACCCTGGCCCCATACCCCAGACCACAACCCCAGGCCCAGACACCTGACCCCCGACCACAGACCACCAACGCCCAACCCCTGACCCCTGACCCCAGACCCCAGACCCCAGGACCAGACCCCAGAAACAGGGCCCAGACACCAGACCCCAGGCCGATCCCCAGACCCCAGACTCCAGACACCTGACCCCAGACCCCCAACTCCAGACCCCAGACCCCAACCTACTCGGAGACCACGCCCGACCCCAGACCCCTGACCCCAGACCCCAGACCCCGGACCCCTGACCGCAGACCCAGACTCCAGACCCCAACCTGCCCGGAGAGCCCGCCCAAACCCAGGCCCCAGACCCCCGACCCCAGACCCCCGATCCCCGACCTACGACCCAAGACCCAGACCCTGGCCCCAGACCCCCGACCCCAGACCACAACCCCAGGTCCAGACCCCAGACGCGCGACCACAGACCCCAGACCCCAGGCTCAGACCCCCAACCTCAGACCCAGACCCCAGACGCCCAACCTCAGACCCCCGTCCCCAGACCCCAGACCCCCAATCCCAGACCACAACCCCAAACCTCAGACATCAGACCTGGGCTCCACCCCAGTCCCCACCCAGACCCCAGACCCCAGACGCCCGACCCCAGACCCCTGACCCCAGACCTCCGAACCGAGACCCCAAAACCGCAAACCCAGACCCCAGACTCCAACCCCAGACACCCGAAACCAGACCCCAAACTCCCGACCACAAACCCAAGACTCCGGCGCCAGACCAAGACCCCCGACCCCATACCCAGACTCAGACCCCAAACCCCAGACTTCCGACCACTGACCCCAGACCCCAGACACCTGACACCCGACCCCAGAACCTGACCCTAGACCCAGACCCCAAACCCAAGACTCCCAACCCCAAAACCCAGACCTGAGACCCCAGACCCCCGACCCCAGACCCCACACCCCCAGCCCCAGACCCCAGGCCGATCCCCAGACCCCAGACCCCAGACCCAGACACCTGACCCCAGACCCCAACCTGCCCGGAGACCACGCCCGACCCCAGACCCCTGACCTCAGACACCAGACCCCCGACCACAGTCCCCAGACCCCAGATCCCAGACCCAGACACCTGAACCCCGAAGCCAGACAACAGACCCCCGACACCCGACCCCAGACCCAGACCCTGGCCCCACACCCCAGACCCCAGACCACAACTCCAGGCCCAGACATCTGACCCCTGACCACAAACCCCCGACGCCCGACCCCAGACCCCGACCCCAGACCCCAGACTCCTGACCCCATACCCCAGACCCCCGAATCCATACCCCAGACCCCGACCCGAGACCTCACCCCAGACCCCAGACCTCAGACCCCGGCCCCAATCCCAGACCACAGAACCCCGACCCAGAACCCCAACCCCATTCCCCAGACCACCGACCCCAGACCCCAGTCCCGAGCACCAGACCCACAACCAGAAACACCAGAACCCCTATCCAGACCCATGACCCTGACCCAAGACCCAGACCCCATACACCCGACGCCAGACCCCAGACGCCAGACCCCAGACCCCAGAACCCCGACCCAAGACCCCAGATCGCAGACCCCAGGCACCAGCCCCAGACTCCAGAACCCCGAGCCCCGACCACCTTCCCTAGACCCTCTACCCCAGACCCCAGACCCCGACCCCAGACCCCAGACCCCAGACCCTGGCCCCAGACCAAAGACCCCAGACCCCAGGCCCAAGACCCAGACCCCCAGACCCAGACCTCAGACCACAGACCACCAACCCCAGACCCCAGACTCCGGCCCCAGATCCAGACCCCAGACCCCCGACCCAACCTAGACCCCAGAACCCCGTCCCCAAACCCCAGATCCCAAACCGAGACCCCAGACCACCGACCCAACCCAGACACCAGACCCCCGACACCAGACCCCAGACCGCCAACCCCATACCCCAGACCCTAGAACCCCAAACCCAGACCCCAGACCTCTGATCCCAGACTCCCGACACCAGACCCCAAACTCCCAACCACAAACCCCAGACCCAGGCCCCAGACCCCAGACCCCAAAACCAGACTCCCGACCCCATAACCAGACCCCGACGCCAGACCCCAGACCCCCAACCCCAGACCCCAGACCCCCAACCCCAGACCCCAGACCCCGACCCCAGACCCCCGACCCAGGACCCCAGAACCCAGGCAACAGCCCCAGACCCTCGACCACAGATCCCCGACCCCAGAACCCAGACCCCCAATACAGACCCGACCCAAGATCCCAGACCCCAGATCCCAGCCCCAGAGCCCAGACCCCAGACCCCAGACCAAAGACCAAAGACCCCAGACCCCCGTCCCCAGACCTCAGACCTCAGACCCCAGACCCCAACCTGCCCGAAGAGCCCGACCGACCCCAGACCCCAGACCCTGCCCCCCGAACCAAGACCCCAGACCCCAGACCCCAACCTGCCCGGAGAGCCCGCCCGAACCCCGACCCCCGACCCCCGACACCCGATTCCAGACCCCAGACCCCAGACCCCCGACCCCAGACCCACGAACCCAGACCTCCAACCCCAGACCCCTGACCCCAGACCCCCGACCCCAGATCCCAGACACCAGACCCCCAATCCCCCGGCCCCAGACCACAGACCCCGAACCCAGACACAGACCCCTAACCATAGAAGCAGACCTCCGACCCCCGACACCAGACCTCTGAACCGAGACATCAGACCCAGATCCCAGACCACACCCAGACCCCAGACCCCAGACCGCCAACCCCCGACGCCAGACCCCAGACCCCAGATACCTGACCCCAGACCCCCAAGCCCAGACCCGCAAACCCAGACCCCCGACCCCAGACCCAGACCCAGACCCCAAACCCCAGACCCCAGAACACAGACCCCAGGCCCCAGAGACCCCAGACCCCCGACACCAGCCTGACCCCCAACCCCCGGCCACAGACCCCTGACTCCCGACCCCAGACCCTGACCCCGACCCCAGACCCCAGACCACTGACCACCAACCCCAGACCCCCGACCTCAGACCCAGATCCCTGTCTCCACACCCCCGACCCCAGACCCCATCCCCAGACTCCAGACCCCAGACCCAGATCCAGACCCCAAACCCCAGACCACTGACCCCAGACCCCAGACACCAGAGACCTCAGAGCCCGACCCCACCCAGACCCCCAACCCCAGACCCCAGACCACCGACCCCAGACCACAGACCCCAGAGACCCCAGACCCCAGATCCCAGTCTGACCCCTGACACACGACCCCAGGCCCCAGATCCCCAAACCCCGGCCACAGACCCCTGACTCATGCCCCCAGACCCCAGACCCTGACCCTAGTCCCAGGCCCCAAACCCCAGACTCCCGAACCCAATCCCCAGACCCGAGACCCCAGACCCCAGAAACCGGCCCCAGACCCCCGACCCCAGACCCCAAATCCCCGACCCCAGATCCCAGGCCGATCCCCAGATCCCAGACCCCGACTCCAGACCCCAGACCCTAAACCCCAGGCACCGGCCCCAGACCCCAGATCCCCGACCCCCAACCCCCTACCCCAGACCCCCTACCCCAGACCCAAGACCCCGTCCCATGACTCCAGACCCCAGACCCCGACCCCAACCCCGGCCCCAGGCCCTAGACCAAGAACCCCAGACCCAGACCCCAGACCACAGAACACCGACCCCAGACCACAGACCACCGACCCAGACCCCAGTCTTTGGCCCCAGATCCAGACCCCAGGCCCCCGGCCCCACCTAGACCCCAGAACCCCATCCCCAGAACCCAGACCGAGACCCCAGACGACCGACCCAACCCAGACACCAGACCCCCGACCCCAGACCTCAGTCCCCAGGCCCAGGCCCCAGCCCCCAGCCCCAGACCCCAACCCCAGACCCCGGACATTGGACCCCGGCCCCAGACCCCAGTAACCCAACCCCAGACCCCCGACCCCATTCCCCAGACCCCCGAACCCAGACTCAAGAGCACTGACCACAGACCCCAGTCCCAAGCCCAAACCCATGACCCCAGACCCCAGAACCCCTACCCAGACCTCCGACCCCTGACCCCAGGCCCAGACCCCATACACCCAACGCCAGACCCCAGACCCCCGACCCCCGACCCCGGCCCCAGATCCCAGACCCCCGACACCAGACCCCCTACACCAGACCCCATACCCCAGACCCACGACCCCAGAACCCCAAACCCACGACCCCAGAACCCCAAACCCAGACCTCCAACCCCAGACGCCCGACACCAGACCCCAAACTCCCGACCACAAACCCCAGACCACAGACCCCCGATGCCCGACCACCGACCCCAGACCCCCGACCCCCGACCCCAGACCCCAGGCCCAGACCCCCAACCTAAGACCCAGACCCGACCCCATAACCCAGACCCCTGACACCAGACCCCAGATCCCCAACCCTGACCCCAACCCCAAACCCCGGACATCGGACCCCACCCCAGACCCCAGTATCCCGACCCCAGAACCCCAGTCCCAAGCCCCAGACCCATGACCCCAGACCCCAGAACCCCTACCCAGACCCCCGACCCCCAACCCCAGACCCAGACCTCAAACACCAACGCCGGACCCCAGACCCCCGACCCCTGACTCTCGACCCCCAACCCCAGACCCCCGCCACCAGACCGCAGACCGCAGACCCCAGACCCCAGGCCCCCTATCCCAGACCCCAGACCCCAGACCCCAGGCACCGGCCTCAGACCTCAGACCCCAGACCCCTGACCCCGGACCCCTGACCCAGACCTCTGACCCACAACCTCCGACGCCCTACCGCTGACCCCCTACCACCAACCCCCTACCCCAGACCCCGACCCTCAATTCCAGACCCCAGACCCCAGAACCAGACTCCTGACCCCATAACCAGACCTCTGACCCCAGTCCCCAGACCAAAGACCCAGACCCCAGATCCAAGACCCAGACCCCCAGACCCAGACCCCAGACCACAGACCACCGACCCTAGACCCCAGGCTCTGGCCGCAGATCCAGACCCCAGACCGAGACCCCAGACCACTGACCCAACCCAGACACCAGACTCCCGACCCCAGACCCCAGTCTCCAGGCCCAGGCCCCAGCCCCCAGCCCCAGACACCAGACCCCCGACCCCAGACCCCCAACCCCAGACCCCATAGCCCCAACCCCAGACCCCCAGCACCAGACCCCAGACCCCCGACCCCCGAACCCCAAACCCAGACCACAGACCTCAGACCCCAGACTCCCAACACCAGACCCCAAACTCCCGACCCCAAACCCCAGACCCCGGCCCCAGACCCCAGACCCCTGACACCATAACCAGATCTCTGACCCCAGACCCCAGACCCCCGACCACAGACACCTGACCACAAACCCCCGACCCCAGACCCCAGATCCCTGATCCAGACCCGACACCAGATCCCAGACCCCAGACCCCGGCCCCAGAGCCCAGATCCTAGACCCAAGACCCCAGACCCCTGACCGCAGACCTCAGACCTCAGACCCCAGACCCTAACCTGCCCGGAGAGCCTGCCCGACCCCAGACCCCAGACCCCGACCTCCGAACCAAGACTCCAGACCCCAACCTGCCCGGAGAGCCCGCCCGACCCCCAACCGCCGACCCCCAATCCCAGACCCCAGACCCAGACACCTGACCCGAGAACACAGACCCCAGACCCCAGGCCCAGACCAAAGACCCTGAACCCAGACAGACCCCCGAACATAGACCCAGACCCCCGACCCCTGATCCCAGACCCAGACGCCATACACCAGACGCCAGACCCCAGTACCCAGACCCCCGACCCTCGACCCCCGACCCCAAACCCCCGCCACCAGACCGCAGACCCCAGACCCCAGACAGTGACCCCAGACCCCAGACCGTGGCCCCAAACCCCAGACCCCAGACCCCAGACCCCAGACCCAGGCCCAGACACCAGACCCCCAACCCAGACCCCCAACAGCAGATCCCCGACACCAGACCCCTGACACCAGACCCCGGACCCCAGACCCTAGAACCCCAAACCCAAAACCCCTACCCCAGACCCCAGTCACCAGACCCCAGATCCCCAACCCCCGACCTCCGGCCCCAGACCCAGACCCCAGAGCCCCGACCCCAGATACAGACCCCAGACCCCCGATCCCACCTAGACCCCAGAACCCCATCCCCAGTCAGTCCCCAGACCCCAGACCGAGATCCCAGACCACCGACCCAACCCAGACACCAGACCCCTGACCCCAGACCACAGTCCCCAGGCCCAGGTCCCAGACCCCAGCCCCCAGCCCCAGACACCAGACCCCCGACCCCAGACCCCAGACCCCAGACCCCAAACCTCCGACCTAGACCCCCGACACCAGACCCCAGACCCCAGACCCAGACCTCAGATACTTGACCCCAGACATCTGACCCAGACCCCTGACCCCAAACGCCAGACACCAGAACCCCAAACCCAGACTCCAGACCTCAGACCCCAGACTCCCGACACCAGACCCCAAACTCCTGGCCCCAGACCCCAGACCCAGACCCCCAAATCCAGACCCAGACCCCCAACCCCAGACCCAGACCCCCGACCCCAGACCCCAGAACCCAGACCCCCGACCACAGATCCCAGACCGCCGACCCCAGACCCCACCCAGAACCCAGACACCCGACAACCAACCCCCGACCCCAGACATCCCACCACCAACCCATGACCCCATACCCAGACCCCCGACCCCAGACCCCAGACCCCAGACACCCACCCCAGACCCAGACCCCCGACCCCAGACACCCAACCACCGACCCACGACCCCATACCCAGACCTCTGACCCCAGACCCCAGACCCTAGTCCCCGACCCCAGACCCCAGACCTCGACCCCAGACCCCCAACACCAGACCCCAGACCCAGACCTCAGATGGTTGACCCCAGACACCCGACCCCAGACCCCTGACCCCAAACCCCAGACACCAGAACCCCAAACCCAGACCCCAGACCTCAGACCCCAGATTCCCGACACCAGACCCCAAACTCCCGGCCCCAGACCCAGACCCCTAATCCCAGACCCAGACCCCCGACCCCAGACCCCAGACCCCCGACCCCAGACACCCAACCACCGACCCACGACCCCATACCCAGACCTCTGACCCCAGACCCCAGACCCCAGACCCCCGCCCCCAGACCCAAGACCCCAGTCCCCGACCCCAGACCCCAGACCTCGACCCCAGACCCCCAACACCAGACCTCAGACCCAGACCCCCGACACCTACTCCAGACCCATGAAGCCAGACCCCTGACCCCACAGCCCAGACCCCCTACCCCTGACCCCCAACCCAGGCCCCTGACCCCCAACCCCTGGCCACAGACCCCGGACCCCCGACCCCAGACCCCAGATCCCCGACCCCAGACCCCCTACATCAAACCCCAGACCCCCGTCCCCACACCTCAGACCCCAGACACCTGACCCCAGACCCCACACCCCCGACCCCAGACCCCACACCCCCGACCCCAGACTCCACACCCCCGACCCCAGACCCCACCCACACCCCCAACCCCAGACCCCAGATCCAGACCCAGACCCCAAACCCCAGACCCCAGACGACCGACCCCAGCCCCCAGAGACCCCACAGCCCCGACCCCAGCCAGACCCCCAACCCCAGGCCCCAGACCCCAGACCCCCAACCCTTGGCCACAGACCTACAACTCCCGACCCCAGACCCTGACCCTAGACCCAGGCCCCAAACCCCAGACTCCCGAACCCAAACCTCAGACCCAAGACCCCAGACCCCAGACCCCTGACCCCAGACCCCACACCCTGACCCTAGACCCCAGTCCGATGCCCAGAAAGCAGACTTCCGACCCCAGACCCCAGACCCCGGTCACCGGCCCCAGACCCCAGACCCCAGACCCCCGATCCCCTACACCAGACCCCAGACCCCGACCCACGACTCCAGACCAAAGACCCCAGACCCCAGGCCCAAAACCCAGACCCCCAGACCTAGACTCCACCTAGACCCCAGAACCCCCAACCCCAGACCACAGACCACTGACCTCAGACCCCAGGCTCTGGCCCCAGATCCAGACCCCAGACCCCAGACTCCCGACCCCACCTAGACCCCAGAACCCCCAACCCCAGGCCCCAGACCGACACCACAGACCACCGACCCAACCCAGACACCAGACCCCCGACCCCAGACCCCCGACACCAGACCCCAGACTCACGACCCCAGAACCCCAAATCCAGACGCCACACCTCCAACACCAGCCGCCCGACATCAGACCCCAAACTCCCAACCACAAACCCCAGTCCCGGGCCCCAGCCCCCCGACCCCAGACACCAGCCCCCTGACCACATACCCCAGACCCCAGACCCAGACCACAGACCCCAAACCCAAGACCCCAGGCCCCGGCCCCAGACCCCTGACCACAGATCCCAGACTCCATACCCCAGTCCTCTGATCCAGACCCGAGCCAGATCCCAGGCCCCAGACCCCAGACCCCAGGCCCCTGACCCCATAGCCCAGACCCTGGCCCCAGACCACAGACCCCGAAACCAGACACAGATCCCCGACCATAGACCCAGACCCCCGACCCCAGACCCCAGACCACCGACCACCAACCCCAGACCCCAGACCCCCGACCCCAGACCCTCGACCCCAGACCCACAAACCCAGACCCCCCGACCCCAACCAGACCCCCAGACCCAGACCCACACCCCAAACCCCAGCCAGCCCCCCGACCCCAGCCTGACCCCCAACCCCAGACCCCAGGCCCCAGACCCTCAACCCCCGACTACAGACCCCCGACCCCCTACCTCAGACCCCCGACCCCCGACCTCAGAACCAGACCCCCGACCCCAGACCCCAGACCCCAGACTTCAGACCCCAACCTGCCTGGAGAGCCCGCCCAACCCCAGACCCCAGACCCCCGACCCCAGACCCCAGATCCCAGACCCCCGAACCCAGACACCAGACCCCTGACCCCCGACCCCAGACCCAAACCCTGGCCCCACACCCCAGACCCCAGACCACAACCCCAGGCCCAGACCCCTGACCCCCGACCACAGAACCCCAATGCCCGACCCCATACCCCTTACCCCAGACCCCAGGACCAGACCCCAGAAACCGTCCCCAGACCGCAGACCCCACACCCCCGACTCCAGACCCCAAGCCGATCCCCAGACCCCAGACCCCTGACCCCAGACCCCCGACCCCAGACCCCTGACCCCAGACCCCCGACCCCAGACCCCAACCTGCCCGGAGAGCCCACCCAACCCCAGACACCAGACCCCCGACCCCAGACACCAGACCCAGATACCAGACCCCAGATCCCGACCCTCCACCTCCGACCCCAGACCCAGACCCCTGACCCCCAACCCCCTACCCCAGACCCCGACCCATGACCTCAGACCCCAGACCCCAGACCTGGGCCCCAGACTCCAGACCAAAGACCCCTGACCCCAGGCACAAGACCCAGACCACCAGACCCAGACCCCAGACCACAGACCACCGACCCCAGACCGCAGACTCTGGCCCCAGATCCAGACCCCCAACCCCAGATCCCAGATCAAAGACCCCAGACCCCAGGCTCTGGCCCCAGATCCAGACCCCAGACCCCTGACAACACCTAGATCCCAGAACCCTGTCCCCCGACCCCAGACCCCAGACCGAGACCCCAGACCACCCATCCAACCCAGACCCAGACCCCTGAACACAACCCTAGCCCCAGGCCCAGGCCTCAGACCCCAGCCCCAGACGCTCGACCCCAGACCCCACACCTCAGACCTCTGACCTCAGACACCAGACCCCAGAACCAAGGCCAAGACCCCAGATGCCCGACCCCAGATCCTGACCCTAGACACCCGACCCCAGACCCCACACCCCAAAACCCCAAATCCAAACCCCAGACCTCCGACCCCAGGCTCCCGACACCAGACCTCAGACCCCGGCCCCAAACCCCAGACCCCGGCCCCAGACCCCCGACCCCAGACCAAGACCCCAGACCACATACCCAGACCCCCGACCCCAGACCCCACTCAGACCCCAGACCCCCGACCACTGACCCCCGACCCAGACACCTGACCAACGACCCACGACCCCAGACTCCAGGACCCGGCCCCAGACCTCCGACCCCAGACCCCCGACACTGGACCCCAGACCCCGACCCCAGACCCCGACCCCAGACCCCAGACCCCAGCCCCAGACCCCAGACCCAGACCCCCGATCCCAGACTCTGAAGCCAGACCCCAGACACCCGAACCCAAACCCCAGACTCAAACCCCAGACCCCAGTCCCCGCCCAGACCCCAGACCCCTGACCCCAGAACCCAGCTCTCCGACCCCAGACCCCCGACCACAGACCCCAGACTCCTGACCCCAGACCCAGGACACAGACCCCAGACCCCAGGCCCAGACGCCAGACCCCAGACCCCTGACCCCAGACCTCCGACCCCAGATCCCAGACCCTCGACCCCAGAACCTGGACACAAGACCCCCTACCCCAGGCCCCCGACCCCAGATCCCGGACCCCCGAACCCATAGCCCAGACCCCAGCCCCAGACCACAGACCCCGACCCCAGACCACAGACCCCAAACCCAGACACAGACCCCCGACTCCACACCCCCGACCTCAGACCCCTGACCCCAGACCCCTGACCCCAGACCTCCGACCCCAGATCCCAGACCCTCGACCCCAGAACCTGGACCCAAGACTCCCTACCCCAGGCCCCGACCCCAGATCCCGGACCCCCGACCCCAGGCCCCAGACCCCAACCCCCAACTACAGACCCTCGACCCCCGACCCCAGATCCCAGACCCAGTCACCTGACCCCCGAACCCAGACACCAGACCCCCGACCACCGACCCCAGACCCAGACCCCAGACCACCGACCCCAGACCCCAGGCTCCAGCCCCAGATCCAGATCTCAGACCCCCGACCCCACCTAGACCCCAGAACCCCATCCCCAGACCCCTGACCCCAGACTGAGACCACAGACTGTTGGGGGCCGAGTAATGCCATTCTAACAACTTTCTGCTGAGACCTGTAGTAGGGGTAAACAAGTGGACCTCTTTATCCTGCTCACCTGTTGTGCTGATAGGCTCCCACACCCAATATAACGAGGGGAGTTTTAGAGAGATTCCTGCCTTGATGAAGCTGAATGGCGTCTCTGTTCTTGCTCTGGGGAAGCAAGGCTGAGTGCGGGAGGACAGTGGGCCCTCTCCTCTCGCAGCTTGGACTGGTTGGGTGTGCTTTTTCCCATCCCTCCTCAAGAGGGACTGGGGACGAAGGACCCCGACAACAGACCACCGACCCAACCCAGATATCAGACCCCAGACCCCAGTCCCCAGGCACAGGCCCAAGACCCCAGCCCCACACAGCAGACCCCCAACCCCAGACCCCCAACACCAGACCCCAGACTCCAGACCCAGACACCAGATGCCCAAACCCAGACCCCTGACCCCCGAACCGAGACCCCAAAACCGCAAACCCAGACCCCAGACTCCAACCCCAGACTCCCGAAACCAGACCCCAAACTCCCGACCACAAACCCAAGACTCCGGCGCCAGACCCCAGACCCCAGACCCCTGACCCCATACCCAGACTCAGACCCCAAACCCCAGACCCCCGACCACTGACCCGAGACCCCAGACCCCAGAGACCCCAGACCCCCGACCCCAGCCTGACCCCTGACCCCAGGCCCCAGATCCCCAACCCCTGGCCACAGACCCCCGACTCCCAACCCCAGACCCCAGACCCCAGACACCCGACCCCACACCCCACACCCTAGACCCCAGACCCCAGGCCGATCCCCAGAGCCCAGGCACCGGCCCCAGACCCTCTACCCCAGACCCACGAATACAGACCTCAGCCTGATCCCCGACCCCAGGCCCCAGACCCCCAACCCCTGGCCACAGACCCCCAACTACCGACCCCAGACCCCAGACCCTGACCCTAGACCCAGGCCCCAAACCCCAGACCTGAGACCCCAGACCCCAGAAACCGGCCCCAGACCCCAGACCCCCAACCCCAGACCCCACACCCCCGACCCTAGACCCCAGGCCAATCCCCAGACCCCAGGCACCGGCCCCAGACCCCAACCCCAGACCCCGGCCCCAGACCAAAGACCCCAGACCCCAGGCCCAAGACCCTAGACCCCCTACCACAGACCCCAGACCCTAGACCCTGACCCCAGACACAGAACCCAGACCGCAGACCCCACTCAGACCCCAGACACCCGACCAACGACCCACGACCCCAGACTCCAGAACCCGGCCCCAGACCCCAGACCACCGACCCCAGACCCAAGACCCCAGTCCCAGACCCCAGACACCCGACCCCTGACACCAGACCCCAGACCTCCAACCCCAGACCCCTGAACTCCGACCCCTACCCTTACCCCTAACCCTAACCCTAACCCTAACCATACCCCTAACAGTAACCTTAAATCTAACCCTAACCCTACCTCTAAATGTAACCATAACCCTAACCCTAACCCTAACCCTAACCCTACCCCTGTCCCTACCCCTACCCCTAACCCTAACTCTAGCCCTACCCCTACCCCTACCCCAATCCCTAACCCTAACCCTAACCCTAACCCTATCCCTACCCCTACCCCTACCACTAACCTTAACCTTAACCCTAACCCTACTCCTAAGCCTAACCCTAACCCTAACCCTAACTGAACCCCTACCCATACCCCTACACCTAACTCTACCCCTACCACTAACCCTAACCCTAACCCTAACCCTACCCTTACCCCTAACCCTAACCCTAACCCTAACCATACCCCTAACCGTATGTAGGGAGCCGGGACAAACGCCATTAGATGGCGCCCGTTTCCTGACTCCTTAGAGGTAAACGACTTCACATAAGGCAATGCGGTGCTCGACTACGTGTCCTAAGTTATGCGCATGCGTGAGTCACATGATGATCCCTGGCCAATCCCGCGGCACCTCGTTGTGGCTGTAGGGCGGCAGCCAATGGTGGAGCGATCCGTGTTCCTGTTCCCTATATAAGCTGCTGCTTTTGATGCCTCGGCCCTTTTTCGCTTCCTGCTCTCCCTTCAATCAAAAGCTCTCCGATAAAGTATGATATGAGAAGAATCCTCGTGTGGTGGTCGTTCTTCCTCGCTGGTCGAGGAGCTCGCTGCAACTGGTGCCGAAACCCGGGACCTTGGGAAGACAGGACGACAAGCGAAAAGGCCGAGGAGGATTCAGAACTCAACATACGGAGAGGAGACGTCGGTAAGTATCAGCCTGATCAGCTGAGATCCCCAGATATGCTGTTTCTTTGGGTACAATTCTGGGTGCTTGCTGTTGTCCTTCCTTGCTTGCTGCTGGTGTGTTTTTGTTGCATTTGTCTGCGTTGCGGCAACTCACAGATTGTTAAGAGAGCCAGTAGGACATTGAGGAAGCACCAGGATAGTCTCTCCGAGGCAGAATCAAATGGGGAGGAAAAAGGTAGGCCAAAAAGAAAAGGGAAAGAAAATAAAAAAGGGAGACTTTATGTCAAAGAACAGAGGGTGGACGCACCCTTTCAAGATACCGGGCAGGAGGGAGATAAGGAGGACCAAGGCATAAGAACAATGGAGCCGCCCCCAGGGCTGTCTTACCTGGATCCGGGCAGGTTTCAACATTTAAAAATAAGGGAGTCTAGAGATGAGGAGCTAAACGATTCAAATGAGGAGTTAAGCAGCTCAGATGAGGAAGTGACTAACAATTCAGATGAGGAACAGGACCCGAAGGAGGGAGAAGGCTTGGAGGAGGCGGCTGCTAGGTATGAGGAGGAAGGTATGGAGTTCAGCGACCTCTTCTGGCCGGAGTGTCTAAAGGAAATGAGCAAGAGAGAGCCATGCCCTCTGCGCCCCCGCCCTATCCTGTGGCGGCGGGAAAAAGTCATTTCATAAAAGAAAGCACGTGGTCCCGCCTGGCGGCTGCGTTCCCAGTTTTTGAGAACCCAGTTACCCAGGAGAGGACCTTTGAACCAGTCTCCTATAAACAGTTAAAGGATTTGATGGAGGCAGTACGTAATTATGGAGTTGCGGCCAGTTATACCACTGCTTTGCTTAGAAGACTAACTGCTAATGCTATGACACCTAATGACTGGTATGAGGTCGCGCGGACATGCCTCAATTATGGACAGTTCCTTGACTTCAGGTCTATAGTTATGGACAGAGCTCAGGCTCAATATAGAGTAAATGTACAAGAAGGACGGCCCGAGTGGACCGTGGACATGCTCCTAGGGCAAGGACAATGGGCTGCCGATCAGACAAATTTCCCCTGGGATGTTTATAAACAAATAAATGAGGTTTTTTACAAGTCCTGGAGGGCAATCCCAAACAAAGGCCAGGTCACGGGCAGCCTCACCAAAGTTACTCAAGCTGTCACGGAGCCATTCTCCGATTTTGTGGCCCGTGTGCTCGAAACAGCGGAGCGCGTTTTTGAAAATCTTGAAGCCTTTATGCCAGTTGTCCAACAAATTATTTTTGAGCAATGTACAAAGGAATGTCAGACAGCTATTATACCGGTCAAGGAAAAGGGCCTGGAAGCATCGATAAAAGCCTGCAGGGAAATAGGGGGGCCATTAACTAATGCAGGCCTGGCTGCAGCTGTATTGTCAGCCACCCAAGCGGCCAAGGACTCTAAAGGTAAAGGATGCTTCAAATGTGGTCAACTTGGACACTTTAAACGCCAGTGTCCCAGAACTGCTCCCCAGGGTCCTCAGGGAGTTCAAAAGATGCCAGGAACATGTCCTAGGTGCAAGAAGGGAAAACATTGGGCCAATGAATGCAAGTCAGTAAAAGATATTAATGGACAGCCCATTCCTTCTCTTAGTGCAGACCAGGAGCCAAAAAATGGGATAAGGGGCCCCCGTCCCCAGGGCCCGCAAATTTATGGGGCACTTCAGACTCCGGCACCTGTTCCCAGCTTACAGCAGCCGGTTCGGCCAGAAGGGCAACCCCAGGCTCCGCAGGGTTGGACCTCTGTGCCTCCTCCGGATTGGTCTTAACTCCAGCCATGGGAGTACAAATATTGGATACTAATGTAACTGGACCATTAGAAACAGGCACGGTGGGATTGGTGTTAGGGTGCTCCTCCTCCACCTTAAAAGGACTAATAATTTTCCCGGGCGTTATAGATTCTGACTATTCAGGAGTAATCAAGGTTTTGTGCCACTCCCCTTACGGAGTAATCTCTATAGCCCCGGGAGATAGGATTGCCCAGCTTTTAATTCTACCTTCAAAACATGAAAACCTTCCTTCACTACAAAAGGAAAGGGGAGCCGCAGGTTTAGGCTCCACAGGGATTGATCTTGTGTGCCTGTTGATGGAATTGGACCAGAGACCCATGCTATCCCTACTAATAGAGGGAAAGTCCTTTCTTGGCCTGGTAGATACCGGAGCCGATCGGAGCATTATTCAATCAAAGGCCTGGCCCAAGCAGTGGCCATTACAAAAATCTTCTCAAACTTTACAAGGACTTGGATATGCTAATGCTCCCTGTGTCAGTGCTAAAGAGTTAGTGTGGAGAACTGAAGAAGGCCAACAGGGAACAATCCAACCGTTTGTAATCGACGTCCCTGTTAATCTTTGGGGACGGGATGTGCAACAACAATTAAAACTTAAACTGACTAATGATTATTCAGAAGTTAGTCAAAACATCATGAAACAGCAGGGATATGTTCCAACTCAAGGGCTTGGCAGATGTCTTCAGGGACGCCCAGAACCCGTTGAGCCTGCTCCAAAATTTAATAGGAAAGGATTGGGTTTTTCCTAGGGGCCACTGAAACAAAAGCTTCCATCAATAATGCGGTACCCATACCCTGGTTGACTCAGAAATCGGTGTGGGTCCCCCAGTGGCCCCTTTCACAAGAAAAATTGGAAGCTGCAAAAAATTTAGTTGAGGAACAGTTAAAATTGGGACACGTTGAGCCCTCTGTATCTCCCTGGAACACACCCATTTTTGTTATTAAAAAGGCTTCTGGCAAGTGGAGATTGTTACATGACTTAAGGGCAGTAAACGCGCAAATGCAGGTCATGGGAGCAGTCCAAAGAGGACTTCCTCTACTTTCAGCACTGCCCCGAGATTGGCCTGTGTTGACCTTAGACATTAAAGATTGCTTCTTCTCAATACCCCTTTGCCCTGAGGATAGAGAACGTTTTGCCTTTACGTTGCCCTCTGTTAATCATGAACAGCCAGATGTCCGGTATCAGTGGAAGGTCTTGCCTCAAGGCATGGCTAATAGTCCGACTATTTGTCAACTGTTTGTGGATTCGGCCCTGCTGTCAGTTAGACAGGAGTTTCCCCTGGTAAAAGTCATTCATTATATGGATGATATCCTGCTAGCTGCTTCCTCTCTTGAGGTACTTCATAGAGCCTATCAACAGGTGGTTTCCCTACTTGAACAGAGAGGGTTTATTATTGCCCCTGATAAAGTACAACAATCCAAGGTGGTAAAATTCTTAGGTGCCATTGTTACTCCTGCCTTTATTCGACCTCAAAAAATTTCTATTCGAACTGCCCACCTAAAGACACTCAATGATTTTCAGCAACTGTTGGGAGACATCAACTGGATCCGAGGATATTTAAACATTCCTCAAGCAGAATTACTGCCTTTATTTTCCATTTTGGAAGGTAACCCGGATGTCACATCTACACGAAAACTTACCCCACAGGCTTTTGCGGCCCTAAAAAGGATTGAAGAGGCAATAATTAAGGCTCAAGTGTGTCGTTATAATCCAGGTCAATTACTTATGTTGTGTATTTTAAAGACAAAGAATTATCCTACAGGGGTCTTATGGCAGGACGGCCCTCTGTGGTGGCTTCATGGTAATTCTCTTGGAGCAAGAACTGTTCAATATTTTCCTGAGCTTGTTGCAACTCAAGCCCTATTGGGCCTAAAGTATTGTTTGATGCATTTTGCTAAAATACCTGATAAATTAATTATTCCCTATACCAGGAATCAGGTGGAAACTTTGGCTGCCACTGTGGACATATGGGCGATTTTATTATGTGCCTTTCCCAATATTATTGATAACCATTATCCCAAGCATCCCCTGCTTGCCTTTGTAGAGAGAAATTTGGTTTATTTTCCTATTATTACCTCTAAGAAGCCTTTGGCTACAGCCTTGACTATTTATACTGATGGGTCAAAAACTGGCCAGGGTGCCTTTGTGGTGGAAGGTCAAAATCCAGTCGTGTTATATTTTCGACCGGATGTTCCCCAGGTCACGGAGTGCCTGGTGGTTCTAGAGGTGTTTAAAAGATTTGAAGAGCCCTTTAATCTTTTTTCTGATTCACAATATGTTGTTAATGCTGTTAATTCTCTTGAAGTCGCCGCCTCAATTAGGCAGGCCAGCATGGTTTCTAACATATTATTACAGATTCAATCCCTTATTTTGGCAAGAAAGAATCCCTTTTATATAGGGCACATGAGAGCTCATACCTTGTTGCCAGGTCCCATGGCTAAGGCTAATGCCCAGGTAGATCAGGCAACTAGGGCCATGGTTTTGACAGCTATTGATTCTGTAGAATCAGCAAAAACTTTTCATCAGTTATATCATGTACCTGCTAATACTCTTAGAATAAAATTTAATATAACCAGACATGAGGCACGAAATATTGTTAAAGCCTGTCAGTCTTGTGTGATTTTTCTCCCCTCTCCTAATGTGGGGATAAACCCTAGAGGCTTAAAACCAAATGCCCTATGGCAAATGAATGTTACTCATTTAGTGGAATTTGGAAAATTAAAATATTTACATGTCTCAGTGGATACCTATTCTGGTATAGTACATGCCACACCCTTGGCAGGAGAAAAGGTTTCCCATGTAAAAGTACATTGTTTAGAAGCCTGGGCGGCCTGGGGAAAACCCCTTCACTTAAAAACTGATAATGGCCCTGCCTATACTTCTCATGGTTTCCGCGCCTTTTGTGCGCAAATGCAAGTAGCCCATACAACAGGGTTACCATACAATCCGCAAGGACAAGGAATTGTGGAAAGAACCAACAAAAAATTAAAAGAAATACTTCAAAAACAGAAAGGGGGAATTGCGGAAGGAGCATCTCCCAGGGAAAGACTTTCCCTTGCACTTTTTACTTTAAATTTTTTAATTTTAAATAGTGATGATAAGTCAGCAGCAGATAGACATGCTGCCCAAAACCCAAAAATTATAACTGAGATGGTTAAATGGAAGGATGTTATTACAAATAATTGGTGCGGACTGGATCCCGTAGTAAGGAGATCCAGGGGAGCTGTTTGTGTTTTTCCACAGGAGCAGGAAACACCGCTTTGGGTCCCATTGCGATTGACGAGAAAGGTGGAAGGAGAACCCGAGAAAGGCACTGACGATGAAGATCATTCTCATGTTGGTGGTAATACTAGCAGATCCAGTGATGGCCCAGGAGAGGATTTTGTGGGCGCTGATGAAGATCTTTCCAATACCGATGCCTGTGAAGCATGACGCTCGTGGTTTCCGGTATCTTTTCACGACCAATTCATCATTGCAGTTCTTCCCATGGACAGACAGTTGGACAATTATGTCTTTACCGTTAATTTATCAAGGCAATTAGGTCAAATGTTAACTGGACAATGGTCACATGATTTTGAAAACCTTACAAGCCAATTGAGATATGAAATTATGATTGTAAATGTGGCCCCTTTTCGGGAAAATTACTGATTGGATATTACAGGCGTCCTCCTGGGTAAAAGAATGGGCTGGAAGTTTAGCCTTATTGGGATTAATGATGTGTGGGTTGGGGATTTTGTGTTGGATGCTATGTAAAATGAGTTATAAATGAAAAGGAGATAATGCTATTATAAAACAGGCTTTTGCAGCATTAGAAATGCATGACTCCCCCCAAGTTTGGTTAAGTATGCTTGGAAAGAAAAGGACATGTGGTCTGCCTATGGTTGGTCTGTCGCCTGCAAGCCCAAACACAGAGGGATAAGGTAGTGATTTTCGCAAGCATTAGCCGCCTTGGAAGTTGGATCCTCACCCCAAATATGGCTTTCAGCCTTAAAGGGCAATTGAGCCTATTTTTCTGCATAGCCTTTGCACCCCGGGGGACGAGATCCCATTGCACAGGGACAGGTATGCAGCTTAAGATCTGGAGCAAACAGGATGCGAGGCGTATGCACTGCACTTGGGAAAAGGGAGATGCCTTTTCTCTAGAAGAGCACGTCTGTTTGCATGTGGGTAGATGCCAAAATTTCCCACCTCTGAAAAAAGGGCATCGGACTGGCGGGTCACCCTCTGGGAAAGAGCCTGGAGAGGAGGCCTTGCATTGTCCTTATCCTCTTCAGAGAACAGACCCCTACTCTTGCCTGATGCTCAAAACAAGAAGGGGGAGCTGTAGGGAGCCGGAACAAACGCCATTAGATGGCGCCCGTTTCCTGACTCCTTAGAGGTAAACGACTTCACATAAGGCAATGCGGTGCTCGACTACGTGTCCTAAGTTATGCGCATGCGTGAGTCACATGATGATCCCTGGCCAATCCCGCGGCACCTCGTTGTGGCTGTAGGGCGGCAGCCAATGGTGGAGCGATCCGTGTTCCTGTTCCCTATATAAGCTGCTGCTTTTGATGCCTCGGCCCTTTTTCGCTTCCTGCTCCCCCTTCAATCAAAAGCTCTCCGATAAAGTATGATATGAGAAGAATCCTCGTGTGGTGGTCATTCTACTTCGCTGGTCGAGGACCTCGCCGCAACCGTAACCCTAAATCTAACCCTAACCCTACCTCTAACCATAACCCTAACCCTAACCCTAACCCTACACCTGACCCTAACCCTAATTCGAACCCTCCCCCTAATGCTAACCCTAACCCTAAACCTAACCCTACGCCTAACCGTAACCCTAACCCTAACCCTAACCCTAACCCTACCCTAACCCTAACCCTAACCCTAATCCTAACCCTAACCCTAACCCTAAACCTACCCCTAATGCTAACCCTAACCCTAACCCTAACCCTGTACTTAACCCTACCCTTAAGCCTAACCCTACCCCTAACCCTACCCCTAACCCTACCCCTAACCCAACACCTAACCCTAAGCCTACCCCTAACCCGAACCCTAACCCTAACCCTAACCCTACCGCTAACCCTAATCCACACCCTATGCCTACCCCTACCTCTAACCCTAACCCTAACTCTACCATTAACCCTAACCATACCGCTAACGCTAACCCTAACCCTAACACTACCCTTAACCGTAACCCTACCCCTAACCCTAACCCTACCCTTACCCCTAACCCTATCCCTAACCCTAACCCGAACCCTAAAACCCTAACCCTAACCATACCCCTACCCCTACCCCTAACCTAACCCTAACCCTAACCTAACCCTTAACCCTATCCCTACCACTCACTCTAACCCTAACCCTAACCCTAACCCTACCCCTAAACCGAACCTGAACCCTAACCCTAACCCTATCCCTAACCCTAACTGTACCCCTACCCCTCCCCCTAACCCGAACACTACCCCTAACCCTCACCCTTCCCCTAACCTTACCCCTACCACTAACCCTAACCATAACCCTACCCCTAACGCTAACCCTACCCCTAATCCTAAACCTAACCCTAACCCTAAAGCTACCCCTAACCCTAACCCTACCCCTACCCCTAACCCTAACTCTAGACCTACCCCTACCCCTACCCCAATCCCTAACCCTAACCATAACCGTAACCCTACCCCTAAAGCTAACCCTAACATTAACCCTAACCGTACTCCTAACCCTAACCCTAACCCTAAACCTAACCCTAACTGTACCCCTACCCCTACCCCTAACCCTACCCCTACCACTAACCCTAACCCTAACCCTAACCGTAACCCTAACCCTAACCATACCCCTAACCGTAACCCTAAATCTAACCCTAACCCTACCTCTAACCGTAACCCTAACCCTAACCCTAACCCTAACCATACCCCTGACCCTAACCCTAATCCTAACTCTACGCCTAACCCTACCATACCCCTAACACTACCCCTACCCTTAAAGCCAACCATAACCCCAACCCTACCCTTAACCATAACCCTAACCCTAACCCTAACCATACCCCTAACGCTAACCCTAACCCTAACCCTACCCCTAACCGTAGCCCTAAACCTAAACCTAAGCCTAACCCTAACCCTACCCCTACCCCTAACCCTAACCCTAACCCTAAAACCCAAATCCTAACCCTACCCCTACCGCTACCCCTAACCTAACCCTAACCCTAACCCTAACCCTACCCCTAACCCTAACCTAACCCTAACCCTAGCCCTAACCCTACCCCTAACCCTAACCCTAACCCTATCACTAACCCTAACCATAAAACTAACCCTAACCTAACCCTAACCCTACCCCTAACCCTAACCCTAACCCTAAACCTAACCCTAAACCTAACCCTATCCCTACGCCTACCCGTAACCAAACCCTAGCCCTAACCCTACCCCTAACCCTACCCCTAACCCTACCACTAACCCTACCCCTAACCCTACCCCTAACCCTAACCCTAACCCCACCCCTAACCCTAAACATAACCCTAACCCTATCCCTAACCCTACCCCTAACACTAACCCTCACCCTAACCCTAA
Organism: Megascapheus bottae; assembly: GCF_031878675.1. Classification (NCBI taxonomy): domain Eukaryota; kingdom Metazoa; phylum Chordata; class Mammalia; order Rodentia; family Geomyidae; genus Megascapheus; species Megascapheus bottae. The sequence goes on along the minus strand of NW_028327755.1, from coordinate 145,704 downwards.
CCCTAACCCTACCCCTAACCCTCACCTAACCCTAACCCTAACCCTAACCCTAACCGTACCACTAAGCCTAACCCTACCCCTAAGCCCACCCCTAACCCTAACCCTGACCCTAAGCCTAACCCTACCCCTAACTGTAACCCTAACCCTAACCATAACCCTCCCCATAATGCTAACCCTAAACCTAAACAAAACCCTACGCCTAACCGTAACCCTAACCCTAACCCTACCCTAACCCTAACCCTAATACTAACCCTAACCCTGACCCTACCCCTAACCCTAACCCTAATCCTAACCCTAACCCTGACCCTACCCCTAACCCTAACCCTACCCTTAAAGCTAACCCTAACCCTAACCCTAAACCTACACCTAACGCTAACCCTAACCCTGTACATAACCCTAACATTAAGCCTAACCCTCACCCTAACCCTACCCCTAACCCTACCCCTAACCCAACACCTAAACCTCACCCTAACCCTAACCCTACCCCTAACCCTAAACCTAACCCTACCGCTAACCCTAATCCACACCCTACGCCTACGCCTAACTCTAACCCGAACCCTAACTCTACCACTAACCCTAACCATACCACTAACGCTAACCCTAACCCTAACCCTAACCCTACCCTTAAGCGTAACCCTACCCCTAACCCTAACCCTACACTTAGCCCTAACCCTATGCCTAACCCTAACCCTAACCCCAAAACCCTAAGGCTAACCATACCCCTATCCCTACCCTAACCTAACCCTCACCCTAACCCTAACCCAACTCTTAACCCTATCCCTACCGCTCATTCTAACACTAACCCTAATCCTACTCCTAACCCTAACCCTAACCCTAACTGTATCCGTACCCCTACCCCTACACCTAACCCTACCCCTACTACTAACCCTAACCGTAAAACTAACCCTACTCCTACCCTTACCCATAACACTAACCCTAACCCTAACCATACCCCTAACCGTAACCTTAAATCTAACCCTAACCCTACCTCTAACCGTAACCATAACCCTAACCCTAACCCTAACCCTAACCCTACCTCTGACCCTAACCCTAAACCGAACCCTCACCCTAATGCTAACCCTAACCCTAAACCTAAGCCTACGCCTAACCGTAACCCTAACCCTAACCCTAACCCTACCCTAAACCTAACCCTAACCCCACTCCTAACCCTAACCCTGACACTACACCTAACCCTATCCCTAACCCTAACCCTACCCCTAAAGCTAACCCTAACCTAACCCTAACCCTACCCCTAACGCTAACCCTAACCCTAACCCTAACCCTATCCCTAACCCTAACAGTACCCCAACCCCTAACCCTAACCAGAACACTAACCCTAACCCTCACCCTACCCCTAAACTTACCCCTACCAGTAACACTAACCATAACCTTACACCTAACGCTAACTCTACCCCTAACCCTAAACCTAACCCTAACCCTAATCCTAACCCTAAACCTAACCCTACCCCTACCCCTAACCCTAACTCTAGCCCTACCCCTACCCCTACCCCAATCCCTAACCCTAACCCTAACCTTAAACCTATACCTAACCCTACCTCTACCACTAACCTTAAGCTTAATCCTACCCCTACCACTAACCCTAACCCTAACCCTAACCCTAACCCTACACCTACCCCTACACCTAACCCTAACCCTAACCATAACCCTAACCGTAACCCTAAATCTAACCCTAACCCTACCTCTAACCGTAACCCTAACCCTAACACTAACCCTACCCCTGACCCTAACCCTAATCCTAACTCTACGCCTAACCCTACCATACCCCTAACCCTTCCCCTTCCCTTAAACCCAACCATAACCCTAACCCTACCCTTAACCATAACCCTAACCCTAACCCTAACCATACCCCTAACGCTAACCATAACCCTAACCCTAACCCTAACCCTACCCCTAACCGTAACAATAACCCTAAACCTAAGCCTAACCCTACCCCTACCCCTAACCCTAACCCTCACCCTAAAACCCTACCCCTACCCCTACCCCTACCCCTAACCCTAACCATAACCCTACCCCTAACCCTAACCTAACCCTAACCCTAGCCCTAACCCTACCCCTAACCCTAACCCTAACCCTACCACTAATCCTAACCCTAACCCTACCCCTAACCCTACCCCTACCCCTAACCCTAAACCTAACCCTAACCCTCACCCTCACCCTACACCTACCACTAACCCTCACCCTTACCCTAACCCTAACCCTACCCCTAACCCTCACCCTAAACCTAACCCTAACCCTAACCCTAACCATACCACTAAGCCTTACCCAACCCCTAACCCCACCCCTAACCCTAAACCTGACCCTAAGCCTAATCCTACCCCTAACTGTAACCCTAACCCTAACCATAACCCTCCCCATAATGCTAACCCTAACCCTAAATCTAACCCTACGCCTAACCGTAACCCTAACCGTAACCCTACCCTAACCCTAACCCTAACTCTAATCCTAACAAAACCCTGAACCTACCCCTACCCCTAACCCTACCCCTAACCCTAACCCTAACCCTAACCCTACCCCTACACCTACCCCTAACCCTACCCCTACCACTAACCCTAACCCTAACCCTAACCGTAACCCTAACCCTAACCATACCCCTAACCGTAACCCTAAATCTAACACTAACCCTACCTCTAAACGTAACCCTAACCCTAACCCTAACCCTACACCTGACCCTAACCCTAACCCTAACCCTAACCCTAACCCTACACCTACCCCTACACCTAACCCTAACCCTAACCATACCCCTAACCGTAACCCTAAATCTAACCCTAACCCTACCTCTAACCGTAACCCTAAGCCTAACCCTAACCCTACCCCTGACCTTAACCCTAATCCTAACTCTACGCCTAACACTACCATACCCCTAACCCTTCCCCTACCCTTAAACCCAACCATAAACCTAACCCTACCCTTAACCATAACCCTAACCCTAACCCTAACCATACCCCTAACGCTAACCCTAACCCTAACCCTAATCCTAACCCTACATCTAACCGTAACCCTAACCCTAACCCTAAACCTAAGCCTAACCCTACCCCTAACCCTAACCCTAACCCTAAAACCCTAACCCTAACCCTACCCCTACCCCTACCCCTAACCTAACCCTAACCCTAACCCTAACCTAACCCTAACCCTAGGCCTAACCCTACCCCTAACCCTAACCTTAACCCTACCACTAATCCTAAACCTAACCCTACCCCTAACCCTAACCGTACACCTACCCCTAACCCTAACCCTAAACCTAACCCTAACCCTCTCCCTAACCTAGCCCTACCACTAACCCTCACCCTTACCCTAACCATAACCCTACCCCTAACCCTCACCTTAACCCTAACCCTAACCCTAACCCTAACCATACAACTAAGCCTAACCCTACCCCTAACCCCACCCCTAACCATAACCCTGAACCTACGCCTAACCCTACCCCTAACTGTAACCCTAACCCTAACCCTAACCCTCCTCCTAATGCTAACCCTAACCCTAAACCTAACCCTACGCCTAACCGTAACCCTAACCCTAACCCTAACCCTAACCTTACCCTAACCCTAACCCTAACCTTAATCATAAACCTAACCCTGACCCTACCCCTAACCCTAACCCTAACCCTACCCGTAAAGCTAACCCTAACCCTAAACCTAAACCTACCCCTAACGCTAACCCTAACCCTAACCCTAACACTGTACCTAACCCTACCATTAAGCCTAACCCTAACCCAAACCCTACCCCTAACCCAACACCTAACCCTAACCCTAACATACCCCTAACCCTACCCGTACCCTTAAACCCAACAATAACCCTAACCCTACCATTAACCATAACCCTAACCCTAACCCTAACCATACCCCTAACGCTAACCCTAAACCTAACCCTACCCCTAACCATAACCCTAACCTTAAACCTAAGCCTAAACCTACCCCTACCCCTAACCCTAACCCTAACCCTACCCGTAAAACTAACCCTAACCCTAAACCTAAACCTACCCCTAACGCTAACCCTAACCCTAACCTTAACACTGTACCTAACCCTACCATTAAGCCTAACCCTAACCCAAACCCTACCCCTAACCCAACACCTAACCCTAACCCTAACATACCCCTAACCCTACCTGTACCCTTAAACCCAACAATAACCCTAACACTACCATTAACCATAACCCTAACCCTAACCCTAACCATACCCCTAACGCTAACCCTAAACCTAACCCTACCCCTAACCATAACCCTAACCTTAAACCTAAGCCTAAACCTACCCCTACCCCTAACCCTAACCCTAACCCTAAAACCCTAACCCTACCCCTGACACTACCCCTACCCCTACCCCTAACCTAACCCTAACCCTAACCCTACCCCTAACCCTAACCCTAATCCTGCCCCTAACCCTAACTGTACCCCTAACCCTACTCCTAACTCGAAACATAACCCTAACTCTAACCCTAACCCTACCCCTAACCCTACCCCTAACACTAACCTAACCCGAACCCTAGCCCTAACCCTACACCTCACCGTAACCCTAACCCTTTCACTAACCCTGACCCTACCCCTACCCCTACCGTACCCCTAACCCTAACCCTAACCCTACAGCTAACCCTAATCCACACCCTATGCCTACCACTACCTCTAACCCTAATCCTAACACTACCCCTAACCCTAACCATACCCCTAACGCTAACCCTAACCCTAACCCTAACCCTACCCTTAACCGTAACCCTACCCCTACCCCTAACCCTACCCTTACCCTAACCATATCCCTAACCCTAACCCTTACCCTAAAACCCTAACCGTAACCATACCCCTACCCCTAGCCCTAACCTAATCCTAACCTTAACCCTAACCCAACCCTTAACCCTAACCATACCACTCACTCTAAACCTAATCCTAACCCTAACCCTAACTGTACCCCTACCCCTACTCATAACTCGAAACCTAACCCTAACTCTAACCCAACACCTAACCCTACCCCTATTACTAACGCTAACCCCAACCCTAACCCTAACCCTAACCCTACCACTAACGGGAACCCTAACCCTAACCATAACCCTACCATAACCCTAACTCTAACCCTAACCCTAACCCTACCCTACCCCTACCCCTACCCCTCACCTAACCCTACCCCAACACTAACCCTAACACTAACCCTACCCCTAACATAAACCCTACTCCTAACCCTACCCCTAACAGTACACCTAACCTTAACCCTAACCCCTAACCCTAACCTTAACCCTACCCCTACCCCTACCCCTAACCCTACAACTAACCCTAACAATAACCCTAAAGCTAGACTTCACCCTACCCCTACCCCTACCCCTACCACTAACCCTAACCCTAACCCTAACCCTAACCGTAACCCTAACACTAACACTAACCCTAACCCTACCATAACCATAACCCTAAAACCCTAACCCTAACCCTAACCCTAACCCTACCACTAACCCTACCCCTACCACTAACCCTAGCCCTAACCCTAACCGTAACTGTACCCCTACCCCTACCCCTAACCCGAACCCTAACCCTAACCCTAAACCTACCCCTAAACCTAATCCTAACACTAACCCTACCCCTAACCCTTACCCTACCACTAACCCTAACCCTAACCCTAACCCGAACTCTAACCCTTACTCTAACCCTAAAACCCTAACCCTAACCCTACCGCTACACCTAACCCTAATCCTAACCCTAACCCTACCCCTAACCCTAGCCCTACCACTAACCCTAACCCTAACCCTAACCCTAAACCTACCCCTACCCCTACCCCTACTCCTAACCCTAACCCTAATCCTAACACTAACCCTAACTGTACCCCTACCCCTACCCCTAACCCGAACCCTAACCATAACCTAAACCTACTCCTAACCCTACCCCTTCCACTAACCCTAACCCTAAACCTACCCTAACCCTACCCCAAACCATAACCCTAACCCTAACCCTAACCCTACCCTAACCCTAACCCTAACCCTAACCCTAATCCTAACCCTAACCCTAACCCTACTCCTACACCTACCACTAACCCTAAACCTAACCGTAACCGTAACCCTAAACCTAACCCTAATCCTACCCTAACCCTAAACCTAAACCTCATCCTAACCCTAACCCCACCCCTAACACTAACCGTAACCCTAACCCTACACCTAACCCTAACCCTAACCCTAACCCTACCCTAACCCTAACTCTAACCCTAACCCTAATCCTAATCCTAACCCTAACCCTAACCCTAACACTAACCCTTCCCCTAACCCTAAACCTAACCCTACCCCTCACCCTAACCCTAATCCTAACACTAATCTTAAGGGTGACCCTAACCCTAACACTAACCCTAACCCTAACGCTATCTCTAACCCTAACCCTAACCCTAATACTACCCCTACCCCTAACCCTAACCCGAACCCTAACCATAACCCTAAACCTACCCCTTACCCTACCGCTACCACTAACCCTAAGCCTAACACTAACCCTAACCCTACCCCTAACGCTAACCCTAACCCTACCCCTAAACCTAACCCTACCCCTGCCCCTACCCCTAACCATAACCATAACCGTAACCCTAACCCTTAAACCCTAACCCTAACCCTACCCCTACCCCTAACCTAACCCTAGCCCTAACCCTAACCCTACCCCTACCCCTAACCCAATCCCTAACCCTAACCCTAACCCTAACCCTAACCCTAACCCTACACCTAACACTAACCCTAGCCCTAACCCTAACCCTACTCCTAAACCTAACCCTAACCCTAACCCTAACCCTAACTGTACCCCTACCCCTACCCCTAACCCAAACCCTAACCCTATCCGTAACCCTACCCCTACCACTACCACTAACCCTAACCCTAACCCTACCCCTACCCCTACTACTAACCCCAATCCTAACGATACCCCTAACGCTAACCCTAACCCAAACCCTACCCCTAACCGTAACCCTAACCTAAAACCTAAGTCTAACCCTACCCCTACCCCTACCCCTAACCCTAACCCTAAAACCCTAACCCTAACCCTACCCCTACACCTACCCCTAACCCTAACCCTAAAACCCTAACCCTAACCCTAACCCTAACCCTAACCCTAAACCCTAACCTAACGCTAACCTAACCCTAACCCTACCCCGAATCCTACCCCTACAACTAACCCTAAGCCTAACCCTAACCCTAACCGTAACCCTACCCCTAACCGTAACACTAACCCTAACTCTATCTAAACCTAACACTAACCCGACCCCAAACCCTAACCCTAACCCTAACCCTAACCATACCCCTAACGCAAACCCTAACCCTAACCCTAACCCTACCCTTAACCGTAACCCTCACCCTAAAACCCTAACCCTAACCCTACCCCTACCCCTAACCTAACCCTAACCCTACCCCTAACTCTACCCCTACCACTAACCCTAAGCCTAAGCCTAACCCTAACCCTACCCCTAACCGTAAACCTAACCCTAACCCTACCCTAACGCTAACACTAACCCTACCTCTAACCCTACCCCTAACCCTAACCCTAACCCTACCCCTAACCCTACCCCTACCACTAACACTCACCCTAACCCTAACGCTAGCCCTAACCCTAGCCCTAATCCTAACCCTAACCCAAACCCTAACCCTAAACCTACCCCTAACCGTAACCCTAAACCGAAACCTATGCCTAACTCTACCCCTACCCCTAACCTCAACCTAATCCTAACCCTAACCCTAAAATCCTAACCCTAACCCTTCCCCTACCCCTAACCTAACCCTAACCCTAACCCTATCCCTACCCCTAACCTAATCCTAACCCTAGCCCTACCCCTACCCCTAAACCTACCCCTACCATTAACCCTAAGACTAACCCTAACACTAACTCTAACCCTTCCCCTAACTGTAACCCTAACCCTAACCCTAACCCTACCCTAACCCTGACGCTAAACCTAACCCTACCCATACCCCTAACCCTAACCCTAAACCTACCCCTAAACCTTCCCTTTACACTAACCCTTACACTAACACTAACGCTAGCCCTAACCCTAGCCCTAACCCTAACCATAACCCAAACACTAACCCTAACCCTAACCCTAACCATAACCCTAAAACCCTAACCGTAACCCTACCCCTACCTCTAACCCTAACCCTAACTCTACCCCTAACCCTCCCCCTACCACTAACCCTAACCCTAGCCCTACCCTAACCCTACCCCTAACCCTACCCCTAACCCTAACCCTAATCCTAA